>NC_044188.1:10079597-10309388 GCF_900880675.1 Sparus aurata | reverse complement strand
AGATATATATATATATATATATATATATATATATATATTATATATATATATATATACACACATTATACATAATAAACTATGTGGGTCAACTATTGTCCATTGTGTTTCCTCTCCAAAAACAAACTGTACACAGGGATACATCTATCACTGTCTTATTTCTTTTTTGCCTTCTTTCCCTTAACATCCATCTGTGTCTTCATTTCCTCCTCTCCTCTGCCCTTTACTCCACCAGCCTCTCATCGCTTTAGCTTTTTAGCTGCCGCTCTCTCACCAACAGCCTCCCTCTGTGGTAGCTAGCTTCTCCTGCTAATCCCTGCTCTGACAGGAGAGCCAAGTGTGTCTTATTGACTATAAATATAACATGAGACGCACTGAAAATAAATGCTGCTGCCCCCCCACCCTGCACCCTCCACCCTCCGCCCTTCTCCTCGCTCATTCCACCCTCCCATCCTGTTTCCCCCCTTCATCTTCATTGTAAATGCCACAGCGAAAAGCACAGTGCACTCAGACATATAACACTCATAGGTATTAGATGAAGGGGGGCTGAATTAAGACTTATCAACAAACACACACGCAAGCACGTATAGACACAGCTGCAAATTATTTAAATGCACAGACGTTGTTCCCAAATAGCTGACGGGGAGAGCAAAGCAAGATCCAACAAAAAAGGGCTTAAGAAAACAGATTGCTGCTTTCCTCATTACCAGCGGGGAGAAATTCAGACTTTACATGCCCCATTTTAGACCTCGGTCCTGAACAACTCAAAATAATCCTCATTTTTTCATCGGAGGTGAATGCTATCATTATTCCTAATGGCCACTTTCTGAAACGGATGCACAGAACAAAAGCGGCTGCACAAAGACGTGTAGCTGGGAGAGAAAAAAAAAACAGCAACCATTTTAAAATCACAATCCGATATTCAAGACAGCAATTCCCCTCACAGCCATTTCACAGGGATTCAAATCAGTAGCACATCTTTGAGGGGGAACCACTGAACGAATTAACAGTCGACATCAAATGCTAACCAGCCCGAGTCACGCAATCACACAAAACTGCCAAAGCCATCAGAAAAGTTGGTACGGCAGCTGCGGCGGCACACAAACAAACACTTGCTTTGAAATGGATCTTTATGGGTTGCTGTCCGATCTATCTCTCTCTCCCTTTTGGAAAAACAAGACAGCTGCAGGAGGGGGGGGGGGGGGGGGGCGGAGAGAGAGGAGGGGAGGGGCTGTGCAGTCAGGTGGCCAGTAGGGGGGGCTAGCCTTCTGCGGATATTGTTTCGTGTGTGTTGATGTGTGTGTGTGTGTGTGTGTGTGTGTGTGTGTGTGTGTGTGTGTGTGTGTGTGTCCTGGTGTGCTTTATAGCAGGGAGGGAAATGATGGAGGAGGCGCGCTACCCTGTCTCCAGCACAAGCAGGCCTTGATGAGTCAAATTCACACACAGACCTTCATTCACTTGAAAGTCTGTGTGCGTGTGCGCAATGCATGAGCCTCCTCTGATAAGAGAGTGACAGCTGTGATCTCGCTGGGGGGGTGCGTGTTTACCTCATATGGGGACAGCAGGGGTTTGGAGAAGGCTGTGCCCCAGTCGATGGAGAGGCGTGGACAGGCGATCTGGATCCACCTGTAGAGAAGGAGAAGGTGCATTATGAGTGAGTGAGCGAGTGCAAATGTGTGCGCGAAACAGAGGCGAGAGACTGAGATCCTATTAGACAGGCAGGGCACATCTGCGGCTGCACCCTGCACATGGGTACGTGATGCACTGAGGTTGTGCGGGGAGCCTCCCTCCACCTGATCTCCAGCATCTGTTGGGGAGATCTGTCCTGATTTGCAACCGCTCTAAAGACAGCCATGCTACACCGTCTGAATGCACAGCCGGAAGAAAAGACAGAGGGAGGTGGTGGTGGTGGTGGAGGGGAGGCGAGCTGGGGGACTGGGTTGCAGGTGGCATAAACAGAAAAACAGGGGGGGAAGTGAACAGAGGTGAAAAGAGAAGAAACACAGTGAAAGAAAAAGAGGGAGAGGTGAGGTGAGTGTGAATAAAAAAAACCTGTACCAGTCCGGTCTCCACGGAGGTAGCCTACATAGCTGGCAGACAGGGTGGTGGAGAGGGGTGAGGGTGGGTGGGTGGGTGGGGGTTGCTGTGTATGAGAGAGGTGGGGAGGGAGGGAGGGAGGGATGGGGGGTGAGAAAAAAAAAGAGAGAGAAGGGCACAGATAAGATACACAGCGATGGGGAGACAGAGAGAGAGAGCAATAAGGAAGACGAAGAAACAGAGAGGAGGGAGTGGGGACTGAAGAGGCACAGGCGAGAAGAGAAGAGAGAGAACAGAGGCAGAGGAGAGGAGGAAGATTGGCAGGGAGGAAAGTGTTTACTCTGGAAAATGCACGAAGGAGGGATGAGGAGGGCGTGGATGTAAACAGCTGGAGGGGGAAAAAAATGAACAATGGGGAAAACGAAGACAGAGAGAAGCGGCTGGGGCTACGGGGGTTAGCTTTCACGGATCAATGCTATCCACAGCTCCATCTCCACAGAGGGAGCGGACCCTCCCTTGTCCCTTATCCTAATGATGGAGCTCCATCAGAAATATTGACAGAAATGAATTGAGCTGCAGTGCATTTCAAAAGCCCCGGAGATAACGTTAGATCTAGGTAAATGTACACGTTTGAGATCAAGTGTGGGGCGTGAACAGATGCACGGGACGGAGGAAGTTTTGTCGTAATCGCTTGAATACTTTCACGTCGGCCTTACTGCGTCAAACCCCCTCCCCCCCAATCTGTCTACCCTTCCTTTTCCAACTTTCACACCCATTTCTCAACTGCGGAATTGATTGCACCGTTGACTTTCGCTCGCTCCACTCTGCTTTCTGTCACAGAAAATATTCCACCCCCTCTGGGCATACGCATGGCATTTTCTCATTTTCAAATAACACTTTTTTTTTTTCTTTTTAAATGTCTCTCCCCCCTCAGAGTGACTTCTTATTCATCCCCCCCTAATTTCCTGACTCAGAGATATTTGCACCGAGCCCCAATCTCCACAGACCTAAGTTTGCTGAGTTGCAACGGAGATGTGGAGTCTGAAACATGACCTTTAAGTCCATCAGCTGCTATTCATAACTGGAGCCCTTTACGTAGCCAAACACTGCAAATGGATAAAAAAAAAACGCCTCAGCCCACACAGAACTCAGCGTTAATAAGAGAGGGGAAGTCTGACGGTTTGCATTTCCGCGCGTACATGCATATGAGCACTTACGCGCTGCACTTATGCTATATGTATCTGTCTGTGCGTATAATGAGCGGAGAAGAACACTGGGAGTGGTTAAAAAGAGGGAGAGTGATTAATAGGCAGACCGAGACTCCTCTGCTAAATCCTTGGGGCTAACGCTGAGAGAAGGGTCTGAGAGCAAAGTAAGACAGAGAGCATGAAAGGGAAGGCAGAGAGGATCCCTCCTAAGCAGCAGATAGCTGATTGGCACATGGAGCCAGAAGGGACTTTTTTCTAATATTAGCACAGAGAATGACACAATCACAATGAATGCTGGTGCTGTTCAGTGAAATGCATGCTGCCTTGCCAGGTATTGCCCCCCCCCCTCCACAATGAGGCACAAATTGTATTTCTAGCTCCTATCTGGCCCTCAATCTTGCCATCACAGTGGATATCCCACATCAAGCGGTGCAGCGAAAGAGAAAGATCTGAAGGAAGGGGAGGAAAAAAAAAAGAGGTGCAGAGGCAGCAACATATGAATAAGAGTTTGATGGAAACCTCGTCTTCTTAACAATCTGCTTCCTTTAGAAGAGAATAGAGGATTATAGGAGCAGGATACAGAACTGGTGGGAACTGTGCTGCGATACATAAAAGGTAAGGCAGCGCGACATGTAGTTATGCGATGTGAGCTCCAACCCCTGGCCTCGCTGCATTACCTGCTGTGGGCCATTACACGCCGACACTGTTAGGAGGACCTCCACCTGCATGGCTTCGCTTGATTTACACTCACAGTCTTGACTGGCCGCAAAAAGCAAGAACAATTAACCTTTCGGCACTGCCGGCAAACGAAAATTGCTCACCTTCAACGGCATAACTTAATTGAATTAGAACAAACAATTTGATATCAAAAGGATTATAAAAAAAAAATTAAATTTGAACAGAAAGATAAAAGCCTGCAGAGCACTGGGTGGCATGTGTGGTCTAGTTGAGATAAGTGTGTGCGCTGTACAGATATCTGTACAATAGTTTAAAACCTGCTTGGGGACAGCCTAATTACACACTTAAGAGCATATGCTAATGGTGTCTCTCTCTTTACATGAGTGAATATGTGTGTGTCTAATGACAGAGAAAGCCTGGGGGTGGGCTCTGTACAGTGTGCTGTGTCGGCTGGCGCTAAGCACTAATGCGTCCTCCACCACCCCGCCGTCTATCTCTCAATCTCTTTCCTTCTGTTCCCCCTTTAACACAGCTGCGTTCAATGCAGCTTCCGACTCGTGCCTATTGTACCTTATGCAAGGATGCTTATGTTGTTACAAAGGACTCTGAGCAGTGAAGGGAAGAAAAACAAACTAGAAACGAATGAAGAAAATTATCCACTCCAGTGTTTCCCCTAGGTTTTTTTGTTGGCGGGGTGGTATCCGCGGGGTTATAATATATATTATAATCGATTTAAAAATTTAGCCATCAATACAAGGCCACCTGACTTGCTATCTTGCAAGGATCATACAAGCTGGCTTATATAACATAATAATAACAGCTGTTTAAAGTTTTGTTCCGATTAATTCGGCGCTACCCAAGCCAGCCGTAGTAAGTAACGCATTTCTGGTAATTTTCACAAAAATAAAACACCTGTTGTCCTTTCATTATAAAGAAAACCATAAGGATAGAATTTGCGCTTTTATTTTATAAACAGGAAGCGAACCTCCCCTCGCTATGGCTAACTTGAAACCGCCGTAACTCTGTTTTAAATTCCGCTATAGCGCCGGTAACATCAGGTTTTAAAGCTTTTTCGTGTGAGAAAGTAGCCGTTTAGTTCCCCGTTGTGTCGGCAGTTTATCCAAATAACGCTTGTTTGCACATTTGCGCCGACGTGGTGGGCCGCCCCGCCAACAGAATGGTAGGTGAAACACTGCACTCCATTCTGTGCAACCACACTTTGAATTAACATGTATGATTAATGATGTAAATAATCTGGTCAGCGAGTCATATCTCCCAAAATGAACCTTCAATTCTTGCATTCAGTTTTTTTTCTGAATGGACAAAAGCACCGTCCTGATTGCCATCAGCTAACGTTACTAACCAAATGTTTGCTCGGAATTTTTCTTTTGTTTTGATTGTTTCTTTTTTCATTTTCTGATTGAACTAACAATTTTGCCAATTCTAGACCACTTTTTAGACAATGTTCTTCAATGACTGCTTTGTATCTGGCATGCAGGTTTTGTTCTTTTGTTAAATAAAAAAAAAAGGATTTTTTTTTTAAACTACATATTTTCATCCCTAAAAATAACACACTGGAAAAAGTATTGTTTTAGAAAAAGAACAGAAACCCAGGTATTGAGTCGGCACCAGTTTTGAACATGTTCCATCAATGCCCAGCCCGGTACAATGAAAACCATCCCCAAATCAAAATGTTGTGTCCTTGCTTTATTGCCTTGGTAATTCAAAGTATTAGCATTCAAAGCACTTTTACCTCCAGACTCCAGCCTCCTCATATGAAGTACTGGAACTTGAGTGAACTTGTTGAGAGTAAACTTGTGTTGTCATATTAAACTGCAGTTCAGTGTTTAATGCTTACATGGTCCACTGAACAAAAATTCTCAGTTCTCATGTTTGTTTAGCAGTTAGCTCTGTAAGCTATTAGCTCCCCTAGCTAAACACACTTCCAGACTAGACCGCCCACCAGCTATCCAGCTAACCGGCAATGGATAACTTGTGAAACAGTTCAGCATTATGTGGGAAAAAAATAGGATGCATCCCTCGTTGAAAGTGAGTTAACTGCGTCAGTTTGGGTTTTAATGTGACATATTTTTTGTAGCTCTCTAGCTGAGAAGCCAGCCAGTGATAAGCTAGTAACAATATTAACAGCCTCTCAGTCCTGGTGTGTGTTTAGCTGTTTGCTCTGTTAGCTATTAGCTCCCTTAGCCAAACACACCGCCAGATTACAGTGCCCACTGGCCCCTAGCTGCTAACAGCTAACTAGCAAATCGGCCTGCTGATTTTTACCACAGATTACTTGCTCACAAATTTAACATAGTTGTAATGAGCGCTCAGTTCAGTTTGTCCTCTACTAAGCTAAAGATTCACATAAATGAAATTAAATGGATCATGTTTGTTCGTCCTGGTGGCCTAATTAAGCTTGAGTCCCGCCATAAACATTACCGTCATGAAGGTTATAATGACAAGGTGATGAAATCATATGATATTAAATTGTATCGGGTTATACTAAAATAAGTTTCTCATATTTTGTTCACCCCATTTGTTCAAATAAAGGTAGCCTAAAAACATCTCTCACTAAATGTGATTTATTACAGGGCACTAACTGTGAATAAATGTATATAGTTTATTCCTATCTGATAGACATGCACACAGCAGTCCTTAACTTTGCATTGCAACACATTTGTTTTCGCCTTGTTGAAAAGCTTTTGGTCTGTAATGAGGGTTTGTTTTGGTTGGGTGAATCGTGCCTGACTTACATAATTTCGGAGTTGCACTCATACGTCAGTCTGAAGAGGAGAGCCAAAAAACAAAAGGAAAAAAATAACAAAAAAACGGCTTTTTACCATGATCGCTCGCTTTCCAAACACAGCCCCCTCATCTACCTCTGCATCTCTCTATCTCTCTCTCCAACTCACTCTCAATCTCTCTCAGACCTTCTGTCCCTCTCTCACCCACTCCTCCCTCACACATCACACCTCTCATTACTCCACAGTGAGAGGCCAATCTGAGGGAGTGTGAGGGAGGCGCACATTTGTGTGTATGTGTGTGTGTGTGTGTGTGTGTGTTTGTGTGTATGAGTGTTATTGGAGCTGGTGCACATCAGTGTCTCACTAACCCTTTGTCTATCTTCACCTCTGCCATTGGTTGGAAATCAGATAAATCGGAGAACTGACCTCAGCGCCGGAGAGCTTGATGTTCCATTGAAGGAATTTAGGAGGTTATTTTTTGAAGACAGGAATGAGTGTTGCTGGGATTTATAACGGCTTTAAGTGGCAGCTGATGTCGCAGCACGTCAGGAACGTGTTTCAATTGCATCACACTTCACCGATGGTTTCACAGTACGTAAGATAATGAGTGAATTTTCATTATGTGGCTGGTTCCCAGTTTCCTTGGGTTCAGGTGAGGCGACACATATTTAGACTCATGATATGATTAATATAAAACAGATAAGCAATGTAGCGCACAATATATTTTCTAATCTTTACTAAATTTGGACCTCATTGCAAGACCACACTGAAAAGTAAGCTGTTTAATAGATGACTCAAGTATATAAAATCCCTCTTTCTATGCCCCGGTGTGTCAAAGCTGAGGAGAACGGTATCGAGCATCCAAGTTCATTACTCCGGACAATTTGTTTTTGCTACAGAGGCAAAACTATGGAATCTCACCAAGACGTGAATGCCAATTTTGTCTATGAAGCGATACACTCCAGAGTCCTGTTTGTCAGCTCCTTGTTATTATACTGTGCACTCGCAAATTATGCTGACTCCCCACTTATGTGTGCAATGATGCTCACAGAATACATTTCAAATGTTGTTGATAGCAACTTTGAGGTGACTACTTGCTGTTGATCATAATACTGGAGGTCTGCATGGCGCCATGACGTGGAAGATAAATTACCAGTTTGTTATGATACAGAATTTGCTAATGAAGAAAATAAAGAGCAGAAGACATTAAGCATTTTTAGTGATGCGTGGAAGACCTTGAAAGTAAGACTTTAATGAAGCGGCAACCTTTTCACTGCGTTAGCCTCGCTCTGCGATGTTTCATGCACTGTGGGATGGCTCAAAAGCACTGGAGGTTTCATTAGTAGGGATGGACTTCTCAGGGAAGATACCAATAATGATTATTATTAATCATGGAGACCGATGACTGATGTTTGGAACTGATAAACATTTGCAGTAACAATGAAAATCCTAGTGTCAAAACTTAGACTAGTCGTTGACTCAACGCAATTTACAAAAGTTCTTTACTCACATATTTCCTTTTTCTGCTACTTTATAGCTCCACTCCACTATGTTTGGTAGGCAATTATTGCACTTTCTAATTCACTGCATATATCTGCCAACTTTATTTACTAGTTGCTTGTTGTTAGTTGATACGATAGGCTATTACTCGTGACATGTAACCAATCGGATAGTGTTGGGGAAATTGAGTGAGAACTACAGAGTGGTGTCTACAGAAAGAGTGGAGTGTCTGTACCAGAGTTATAGTAGTTTTTTTTTTTTTTTCAAATCAATTCATTTTATCTGCAATTGGACACACTAGGTGAAAGAAAACATAAAAACAGATTCTGATGTTCAGAAAAAGGCTGAATATCAGGTCTGATAATCGGCCAGGCAGATAATTGGTCTATCCCTAAAATAGACCAGAGTAGAGACTTGATCAGACTTAAACAAGCTACAGCCAGCACTCAAAGGGTAATTCAACAATTATATACATTAAAAGTGTGTTTACAGGTCTTGGGGAGTAATACTGCTGATGTGAAAAAGTAGTATTAAGTCTTTTGTGGCTCCAGAGAAGGCTGCATGTAATCTGATAAATTGCCTCGGGGGCTGTCACTCAGTGGCTAAGTTGCATTGTGGGTAATGTGGTTTCAAAATCAGTCCACTGGTCTATCATTGCACTCCTCTAACACTGTTGGACTCGATGTGAACAGATTTAAAAGAAAAAATCAAAGTCGATAGAAGAGAAACACAGATATCCCTGCTTTTGTTCCATCTTTCTTTGCCTTTTCAAACTTGGTACTTACATTACCCACAATGCATCTTAATATTACATGCAGTTTCCTCTGGAGCCCAAAAATTCTTTATACCACTTTTTTCACATATGGAGTAGTACTCCTCGAGACCTATAGACACACTTTAATATATCAGATTGGAGGAATTATTCTTTAACTAAGGTGTTTGACTTCTTTTTTACATTCGTGTTCTGCAGCGAAAACTGACCTTATAAAATTCTGACTGTTTTCTGCAAGGCTGGTGAAATATGGGACACCGTTTTACTTCAAGCATTTCTGATTCAAAGAATAGCGTGTGACCTAATTTTCATGTGTGTTAGTGTGGGCATATGTGTGGTCTTAATACTTACGCATCTACATCTTGCATCAGATCCAGCTTGCTGGGGAAAATCTCCGACAGGAGCACTCGAGTGAAGGGCTTGCCCAGCGACTGAAGCCTTGACTCCAGGTGCTGGGAAGAGAAAGAAATAAAACAAAAGGACCGGTGGAGAGTGTTTGTAAAACACACATCAAACCCAATTCTCTCTTGGGTTGTGAGACTCCACTATATCAAATGGTAAAGTTACAAATCACACAGCAGATTATTTCCACCCACACCCTGTAAGCGTTCCAATGCAGGGTCGTCCAAAAGTTTTTGCTCTGCTGTTAACAATCTCAGCAAGACTATTTTATCCACTTCTCAGTCTCTGAATCCTCATATACCCATCTTTTTTTGCTACTTAGCCAAGTCTGTAGGGTGGTGACAGCAAGCTGAGCAAGGCAGCAGACAGATTCTTCTCCTCAGGCATTTCTTCCAGCTCCCTCTGGCATTCTCAGGCCATGAGGGACGTCTAATCCCTGCAGAATATTTTGCCTCCACAGGGAAGCCTCTGGATTAGATGCCCAAACCACCTCAACATGCTCATTTCAGAACAAAAGACCAGCGTCTCTACTCCAACATCATTACAGATATTCAATCTCCTGACACTTTCCTGTGCCTGGACACACAGTGAAGGAAACACAAGTCTACCAAGTCAAAACTATAGAAGGGGGCTGCAACCAGATCGCTCCCCTATCAGACTCCATCTTCAAGAATGTGCAGCACAACGTACAGAGTGACTGAATGACATGACTTTACGGTGGCTCTCATGCCCAGGGAAAAACAAATGGTTCTTAAAAGGTTCACAGGATGAACAAATGCTGAGGCAGCACTAGCACCAGCTCAGAATCAGCCCTTGGTTCCCTTTAGTCAAAACAAGGTAGAAAGTCAACAGAACTACATCATCAACAAAGGGGCAATCCTGAGGTCACCAAACTGGTATCTCTCCACTCTTTGGGTGCACCTAGAGATAGAGTGAGTACCGCACTGTCACCCCGAGCAGCACGATCATAAAAGCACATGTGAGTATAAGGGGAACATTTCTATAACACTTCCTGGCAAGTTTAATTCCGGTCAACTCTGGAAAAGGAGAATCCGACCAGGAATTTGGTTCTTTTGGTGCTGTGGATGGGGTGAGCTTAACTTGAGGAAAGGGTTGAGCATACCAAGACCCTCAGCTTTGCCTTACATTTTGCAGTTTACCCTGGAGGGTAGTAGTAGGCCCACAGAGAGCTGGCCCCACTTTCCCTCTTCAGCTGGAGCTGGATCAGGCCCCTTGGGCACAGGCCTAGACACCAGGCCTCATACAAAGTATAAATAAATTACACTGTTTTAGCTAGTTCAAGGTATCCTGCTCCCTCGCTGACTCTGCCTTTGAAGATTTGGGCCTTGGTACTTGGACTGAGGTTGGTATTCAGGGGGGCAGAAGGCTGAACCAAGTGAAAAAAATCCCATAAATGTTCCTCTGGTGAGATTAAGGTATGAGTGTTGCTGATATCCAGTGTCACTGGGAGTATCATGAGACATTTCAACGACTGAGCCCTTATCAGAGATACTTCTGTCCCCATACTTGAGAGGTTATCTGACATATACTTCTTAATCTCGACAGATGGCAATGCGATAGCTGGTGAGTCTTTTTATTAAAAACTGCTTTTTTAATCCATCCTCTTCTGCAACCCTGAAATGAAACTTTTCGCTCTGGTAGACATTTTTGCATCAATGCTAACCTAATCCTTCAATTCTGGATATTTACAAACAGGAGAAGTGCACCGATATAAGCCGAGGAAGATTTACTGACTGATGACACCTAGGTGTGGTGTGGTTTAAAATCCTTTACATCTAGCATTTAAGTGGAGTTCTGTGCATTACTACTGATACTGATTACTGACATGATCATGTGAAGAAGGCAAAGCTGGTAAACAAAGTCAAACAACAGAACATGCACAATGAGGGAAAAGGAATGAAAGGAACGTATGGTGTGACCGGAGAGGACTTCTCAGTCGAGCAATTTAGTTTCTCACTAAATTGTTTGCACCTAATGGACCAGCATCAGTGTGCACAGACAAAGTATCTATCAGTAAATTTCCCAGGATTATTATATTCAATTCTAAAGTTTAATTTACTGTGTAAAAAGCCAATGTCATTTGTTCCCAAAAGTTTTAAGGAAAAGGTGTTGTACAGCTTTTCAATATTTCTTTATGATTTACTATTTCTCATTTGTGTTGCCAAATCAATAAAATAATTTACAATATAACATTTTTATCAGTGACAGACAACAGTCAACCTTGAGGCGTACAGCGGGATCAAAGAACAGGACTTTCTATGACTGTTTGGCTGCATCATCCTAAATGTGAAATAACAAGCTCCCAGTCTTATTGGTACTTCATGTCACAAAACCACTTTCCAGAGAAACTCACACTGATAAATATTACAAGCCATTGCACAACTTGCCCTCAGGACATGTGGACTGTCGAAATGAGCATGCAGCCTCACCTCCAGGACTTTGGGGCTTCCCTGCCGGCCCAGCGTGCCCAAGATCAGGCCCCATCTCTGGGCCAATCGAGCCTTGTCAATAGCCTGGAGCCTTAAGGCGCGCATAGCCTCGTGGTCATAGTACTCCCTGGTGAACACCTTACTGTAGGGGTCATACCTATGAACAAGAATAGACAGAGGAAAGGGAATGTGTACATAAACATAAACCATGTTAAAACACATTTCCATCTTTTGTTCAGGTGTCTATCTTGAGGACGGGAAATGCAAGAAAACATGGAAAAATCCAATCACGAAAAACCATTAGGTATGACAGGAGTTGGTGTATCTCAGGAAAAATGAAGGTATTTTTGAGCATCTAATCTCCTTTTCCCCGGTACAAGGGCTTCACTTGAGATTAGAATCTTGTTTATGAGAGAGACCTGTGATCTGCGCGGCAGTGCATGTGTCTATGACAACACAATTTCACTTTGCATACAAACAAGCCCTCATCAAAACAGAACTTCATCCTTACAAAATGTTATCATGACACTGCAACAATATGAGTGATTATGACTGCAAGGAACTCTTTGAATAGAACACAACTTTTCTCTACATTTAACAATCTAATGAGTATCTTAACAGGTGACCACTTGCCGCAGAAAGTCATTTTCAATTATGTTTTTAAATGAATGTTTGTAAATTAGCGCACTTTCTCGGTAGATTGCCAACTTTTGCAGCCACTTTATCCCATTTACATGTAATCAGCTGCTCCCAAATCGTGTGAATACATTAGAGCAGTAATGCTAATTGACCATAATGAACGTTTTGGAGATGATGTTGGTATGTAAATGACAGAGAAATTAAAATATTTAACGACAAGTTGATGCCATTTTGTTCCACAATACCTGTAGGCGGGAATATCTGGGTTTGAGATCATGATCGACTCCAGGTGAAATCTTCCATCTCCCAGATAACTGTAGAAAAACATAGATCAATGAAAAGAACTTAAGAAAAAAAGATTTATGGATTGAAATCTAGCTCCAGACGATCGAAATTCAATGTGCAACAACAATAAATATTGGCCTAATCTCTCCTTTCTTTCTCTCTCTCCCTTTTTTCAACATATCCCTCTCTGCAGCCTTTTAATAGAAGAACAACATGTTACCAGGCAGAAGGCCTGAGGCTGGGGTGGAGGGTCTTTGCTGTCCGAGAACGTGACCCCAGCGATTGGAGCATGCTGTTTACAGAGAATGCATGCCCTTCCAATTAACCCACGGTCTGGTGCTGGGGATTCACCAGAGCCAGGGTGGAGGGAGAGTTCACAAACCATAAGTACACAGAGGCATGTAGGTGCCTGAAAGCACAAGCTCAGGCAGAACAGTCTTACGTAACCCCCCACCCCCTCAAGGTCAGGCTGAGAGAGATCCTGCTGATAGTGTGAGGGGGCTCAGGTCAGAACCCCTACTCATTACTGTACAGTTTCAGTAGGCCTACTGAGACAGGACATGCAATTAAACCCACTAATTGGCCAGCTTTGAGAGCAGTGCAGAACAGGATGTGGGTGGATGGCCATACAGGCTGAAGACATGTCCAGCTAAGCCATTCTAAATCTGTGTGTGTTTCTGGGTAAGCATACAGGTCTGTGTCACCCTGCATGTGTGTTACAGATAACAGCGAAGGACGAGACAGAACGAACTCCGGCAGAGTTTCTCTCTTTGCCGAGCAACATCCAAGGCCCTCATACAATTATGTTTCCAACAATGAGCCTGCTGCACTTTAGCCATGGATGTCCTCAGTTCTCTGTAGCTTTAAGAGGTTGGTGTGCTCGATCACAGTCCTGCCATCAATATTATATTGTTCTTTGTAAAAGTGCTCTCCCTATAATACTAATGCTATGCGACGCTATGCGTCTTTGTCCTTTGCAACACCTGATCCTCACATTCCCATCTTCATATTGCTCTACAGACAGCAGCTGCAGCAGAGACAGCAGATTGAAATGGTCGACTGATCCTTTCTTAGAGCTCTTTTCACTGCACTTTTCAGCTTTTTAAAATACCTTTCTTCATTAGAGAAATGAAACAGGCCCGGCCATTTCTAAAGCTTCAAGACAAGCGTCAAGGACTAAAATGCCACCATTCATTCTCCATTATGCTCAAAGTAGCTCAATGCTTAGGTAAAATGCAATTATAACTAACATTTTTTTGGAGCACTGACTCATTTCTAATTAATGTAAGACAACCCGATGTTAAATATGAATTTATTGTCCTGCCAAAAAATGATGAACAAAACCACGCACTGTTGAACAGAGCGAGTTCTGTGCAGCATTTCCTGGAGATAGTGGATAATCAATACATTAATAGTAATTCATTGAGGTAAAGGGGAAGCTTGTTAATAGAGGGAAATTGTTACTCAGTAATTAAGCTTTGGATGCAGCTGTCATAGCACAATAAAACATTTCTTCCAATTAGGTTTATGATTAAAAATGCACATGGTTTGGTGGAGCTGGCCTTGTTACGGTATACCACAGAGGGACAGCGATACCGCGTACCTCAGCGCACATCTGTTTCTTGAACATGTGTGTTCAATGTGTGTGTGTGTGTGTGAACGAGAGAGAGACAGAAGGAGAGGGAGAGAGAGGGGATACCGGCTCTCAGGCAGCCTAATCGATTCTCTCTCCCATCACACCCCTGCACGCACCCCAACTCACACAACTAAGACAACGCGCATTGGATTAGTAGGTGAAGCACACCCCTAACCCTTCCACTTCCACTTCTTTCACACGTACTAATACACACACACACACGCACACACACACACACTGCCTTCGCTCCCACAGGGCCTGGCTTATGCATATAGCCAAGCTTGTCCTTGTGTAGCCATTTTAATCTCATGCACTGGGAGGTTTTAATCGCATTGACTAACACTAGAAGTGTGCGGATCAGATGTACCGGGTGAAGCACCTAGACATAATTATACCTGGGGAATTACCTCATCTCACTGTGCACCACAAAGCACAGGATTCTCACTGCCGCAGAGGCGCACGAGATGTATAGACACAAAGTGGCTGCGGAGGTGTTGTTTGGTGCCTGATCTGTTAGTTTGCCAGAGCTCTCTCCTCCCTGCAGTACCGGGAGGATGAGCATCACTTTGACAGGTCTCACATGCACGGCGTTTATGTTGATGTAAAAACACTAAAGCGCTAGTCTTTTAGGACACATGCAGCGCCCTACTGGATTCATCGTCTTTTTTCTTACTTGGAGGAAGTGAAGGAGAAAATAAGAACACGAGCTGAAAGCAAATTTAAAGTGAAATGGTGACATGTTGCACAGTTTTAGCAATTCTCACCTTGGACGCGCCGCACCCAGGGTCGTGCTTTGTGTTTAATGAAAAATTCGGGGAGCGTGTGGGTGCATTGTGGTGGGTTTTTGAAACAGCCAAAAGTGGCCGTGGCTGCCTGGCTTTGCACAATTCAATGCCTCGCACAGTGTGAAGGTATTTTTAGCCGTGCCGTTCTGGATCAGCATCTTGCTGTTTCTGGCTGGATGTAATAGAAGCCTGATCGGAGGCACACAGACATACCTAGTTGTCACAGCGAGCCATGTCTTGTGTGACCGGTGTGATGTCACACTGATTATTCCTGGAGTCACATGGATAGGCATGGCAATGGCAGGGGTAATTATGGTAGCTAGGGTGGCGTGTGGGGTGCTGTGTGAGTCCAGGCTGGATGTCTTCGAGTACCTGGATATCTCTACTAACTAACAGGAAGAAAGGACAGGAGCTGGGCTGAGGCCCTGGGGTAGGGAGACAGGAGGAGGGAGGTTTTCTTACATGATGGCGTTGACGTGGCGGTCCAAGCGAGGTGAGGTGCAGCCCAAAATTTCACCTGGTGACAGAGGGCGACACTGCGGGACTAGCACATCGTAATCTGGTTTGAGGGCTGTGTTCACAGCCTGCAGCAAGGAGGAAGGGAGAAGGAAAGAGTTAGAGATTCACATGTTTTGACCAGCTCACTTTTAACCCTTTCCTTTGGATTTGGAGTTGCACCAGGTTTGGAATGACTCTTCAAGTATTAACCTATGAGGTAGAGTCTGGAACAAACAACTGGATGTCCTTCATGACTTATACACATCATCAGAAGTTGATAAACAGACACTAATAACTAAGACTAGCAAAAAGTGCGCGGATGGCCACATTTTTCTTCCTATGTTGTTTAACAGCAGATCAAAGCTTTAGGAGCGGGATACAGAAAAAGAAAGGGGAAGAGTAGACATCCATGCGAAGAAATGGAAAAGGCTTCCCAAAATAGGTCAATAATGACACAAATTCCAAAAAGTGGAGAGCCTAACCCAAAACGCTTACCTTGGTTAACCTATTGTCGCCTCACCCTATCCTTATCTTCTGTACCTTTAACTGTCTTTAGCCTCTTTTCCTTCCCCTTAAACTTTTTTAACCTCTTAATGTCTCAACCTAACCTCTTCTGTTGGTACTTTAACTTGGCTCAGCCTTTCTCGCGAGGCCCTCCGGATTATCATGTGTCTCAGCATGTCTTATTAGCAAATATGCCCAATGTCAATTATTGTTGTGTTAAATATGTGTTCATATCAAAGGATCACATAGACCGAACCTTTTATCAATAGAGAAAGCGTTCCACTATTGTATTTCAGGTTTATGGTATGACTATATATGCTGTTTCCTGCTTTTTCATAAGCATCTTGATGCGCCGGGCTTGAAATGAATCCAGAGTAGCTGCTGATCCAAGCCTTTTTTTGTGTTTGTGCTGCCATTGACTGTCTGCATTTGTGAGAAAGTGAGAAATATTCATATGCTAAATATGTGTCTTTAAAAGGGCTCCTCTGCTTTTTTTTTCATTGTATTAAAGACTAGATGGCAACAGAGACCAAAGGCACAGAAAATGGTTGCAATTGAGATGGAAGATGAATGAAAATGAATATGTATGCAGAGGGTGAAAAGATGGAAGGGTTCGACAGAAGGCAATGACGCAAAAAATGAGAGAGGTCGGAGAAGATTACACTGAAGTAATCTTGTGCCTCTGAAGTAATCTTGAATGGGTCATGCATGACACTAATTCTCCAAGAGATTTAACTCCCAATATGATCCCTTATGGTTCAATGTATGAATTAATGATTTTACAGGGCAGATGTCATACTAACAAATAAAAAGGAATTACCGCCGTGTGGTTGTATGCCTCTGTGCAGCAGCCAAGTTGCTGCTGCTTAGCAGTGGCGTCAAAAAATGGGCAGAACAATTTTTAGCAGAATTTTGTGATTTCACAGTGCATTTAACCTCTGGCCTTCTGGATAGCAATCGTCATAGCTTCATTATTTTATTCTATTCGACATTTGTGTAAAATGTTATGGTAGTTATCGTATAAACTCTTGAGTTATCGTTAAAATTGTGCTTTGTGAGGACACCGTGCTCTTTGGCCACCAAATTCTAATCAGTTCACGATCGAGTCATGGTGGACATTTGTACCAAATCTGAAGAAATTCCCTCAATGTGCTCTTGAGATATGGCGTCCAAGAGAATGAGATGAGATAAGGTCACAGTGACTTTGACCTTTGACCTTTGGCCATCAAAATCTAATCAGGTCATCACTGATTCACAGTGGACATTTGTATCAAATGCAAATGAATTCCCCAAAGGCTGGCTTGAGGATATCACATTCCCAAGAATGGGATGGGTGGACGGATGAGTGGCTGGACAACCTTTTAAACACATTGCCACAGCTGTCGCTGGCAGGGAGGCATAATAACAATATAGCTACATTACCAAGAGTGCGCAAATACTAAAGAAAAGGAATACAAAGCAAAATGAGAAGATTAGAGAGCAAATGATTACAGCAAAATAAGGAAAAAGGAAAAAGAAAATCAGTTAGTGTGTCCGGAGGTGGAGCGATAAATAGAACGATTTTAGGCTAATTTAAGCAGTCCATGGGGAATATGCGTGAACTCTCAGCATCTCCCGCCCATACTGTGTGACCTCAACAAGCCTACGCACCATAAGACATGAAAGGTGAGATGGAGGCACACATGCATACGGTACATGGTAGACATATGCACACGTATACACATGGATGCACTCAAACACCCCGATATAAATTATGACCCACATGGGCAGAGATAGAGAGATAGAGAGTGTGGTTTAAAAATAACGGCGGTTACATTAGTGAAGAGTGGTGTTGGTCCAACAAATGAAAGCATTATAGCCGGTCTGAACAAAAAAAAAAAAAGAGAGGACGTTCTTTAATACTATAGCTGCTGCCACTGCTTATGTAAAGAGCAGAGATGAGCACGACGCTGAACTGAGAGGCCTTCCGAGTTCATCGCACCTTTTAAATCCAAAATAACTGCAGTCGGGTTTCTCAAACCCACACTTGAACTGAGCTTAAGTGTTCGGTGAGAGCTTGTTCATGAAAGCCAGGACCAGAAAAATGTGCTGTACAATGCACAGAGTGTGTGTGTGTGTGTGTGTGATCCTATACTGTACAAAACATAAATAGTTGGGTGAAACGGGGAATACACATCCAGGTAAAGACACAGGATCCATCCGCAGTACGTCATCTCTCTCTGACACAAAAACAGACTCACCCACGTCTACACAAAATCAGACAGACCCAGCGCTTAATCACCTGCAGTGCTGCCACAAACTGAATTGTGCTGACGAGTGCCAGAGACTGTCCAGGGGGGAAGTTGAACTTGACCGTGTCCAGGAAGTGTGCATTGTCCATCTGGATGTCCACAAACACATATAGCATCTTAATACCCGCTGTGGAGTCTATGGGGACTGCAGGGAGAGATGAAAACAAAAAGAAAGATGGATGAATAATTCACTCTGTTATGTCAGGTAAGCCCATGGTGTATACACTATTGATGGTGCCTCGAACATTAACACGCTGCACATGTTCAGTGATACAGCTATATGGGAACAGGTACGTGCACATATATAGCTCGCAGTGGGCGCCCGTGTGTTATAACTGAAACACATTCAGCGTGAATCTCCGGCAGGAACTGATGCAAAGACCTCAATTATTTAGGGAAGGAGAGGGACACATGCGATTACTATTAATGCCATTAATTTCACAGGCCATTTACTACGCAGCCGGGCCTGGGAGAGGTAGCTAGAGACGTGCTGAGCTAGATGCCGAAAAAAAAAAGTCGGAGAGAGTCCAAGAAAATAAGGGGGAAAGGGCATCGGCTAAGGAAGAGGGATTATCGTTTGCGTTGATCATCATAATTATTCTTCCTCTTGTGTTACATTTAATTTGCAGATCAAGAGCTTGGGGACTTTTTTTTTTCTTTTTGTTATGATCAAGCTAATGGCCCATTATGGTGCAAATGTTTCATGAGCGGGTGCAGCTCACTTGATGGCCTAGATTAAAGCAACATTCAGAGAGAGAGATAAGGGAGCAAAATTAGACAACCGGGGCAGAAAAACAGAGAAGGGTGGACTGAGAGATATAGAAGATAATCCTTTTTACAAAGGACTGAAGGCAGATGAGATGGAAACCAGGAGTGAGGAATGAGAAATTCCATTGAAAGTAGGCATGGAATTGCTGGAATTCAATATGGGGCTGGCGATATGTGATTCAATGATGTATTATAGAAATTCCAAAAGATAGGGCATGGGAGAGAGGAGTGGAAAAAAGTAATAGGATACTGTGGTGAGTGCGCAGATGTGTGTTTGGGGGCTGGGGTGGGTGGGCTGTCAATTAACCGGCAACAGGAGTGATGAATGGGCTCAAATCTGTGCAGGGAGGGATGGGTAGGGATTGTGAATGGTAGGCTTTGCTGCAGGCCACATGTTGAGCGAGAAACCAAGGAGTTAAATATATCATGAGGCTAAAAAGGGGGTTGGAGGAGTTGAGCACAAGAAAATCCAGACTGAGGCTTATAGCTGTCTGTTGCTTGTTTAGAGGTACTCCCAAAACGTAAAGGGCAAAGAAAAGTGACATCGATCTGTGTTCACATTAGCATGGTAGCCTGAGAGCACTTAGACTCTGCAATTAGAGACACAGTCAATGAGATGGACAGGACTCACTTGACCCATCAGTGGTTTGATTCATCTGTGTCTTAAAGCTGTAAGGTCAATCAGTAGAGCTGCTCATTTGCACCCATGTAAACAAATATGCCCGGCACAGTCATCACAAATGGAACTTCGGAAAGGTTGGACATAATGTCATAGCGGCTTGTTTACAAATGGCTTCTTTACCGATCAATATGCACTAGCAGTTCCGTGCTATGTTGTGCATGTAGACAGGTGTATGAATAATACAGAACTCATTTGGCACCTTTAACATATAGTCCTGAAAGCATCTGTGCGCAATTTGTGGCAGTGTGACTTTAGGTATATCAGAACGTTTACATCACTAATGCAAAATCTGATGCAAGTTTGAGAGGACGGTGGTAATGGAGGTGATCTGTGGGTGAAAATAAGACTGTAAGCCCCATTATTATGTTTGGAGTTTTTCAGTATAAGTGAAACTGGATCGAACGCTGTTTGCAAACAGAGCACTGGAACAGGTCATGATGCATGTCAATGTGTCCTGCTATCCATTGTTTGCTGTTGTTGTTGTTGGATTTATCATTGTTATATGATAAGAGAAATCAATTACAAATGTTTGGTGAACTGTGACAGCACTCTACCTGAATTTCAAACTCGAGTGTGAGGTTTCCATTCATGTCAGAGCCTTACATCTTTCAGAACAGACTTATCTATCTATACATCGTAAGGCGGTGGGCTAATATAAAATGCTGGTACGACCATTTTGTTTCACGAAAAGCTTTCAAACTTTGGTTTTGTTTATTTATACTAATAAAATATGAACTGTTTATATGACATGTATAAGGGTAGGTAACATAAGCTAAAGTTTTTAGCATACACCTTTTGGATCAACATCTTTTTTTTGTTGTTGTCGTTTATTTATTTCTATTGGCATACATTATGGAAAATTGTTAGTAAGGACCCGAACTGCATCTTCAAATGTTAAAAATGTCAAAGCATAAAGAACTAAAAAACACAAATTGTTTTCATTAGATGGGCCATTAACTTCTTGTGGCAAATTACTGACCATTATATCACACACTGCAATAATTTCAAGCTTTGCAGAGGGGAGCAGAGGGCAGTCATAAATAACAATAATAATCTGAGCAATAAATTAGAAATGTGACTTGCAGGCTTGTTGTGTTAATGCAGCTCGTTTCACAGGGTGTAATGTGTGCTGTGGAATAAAATAAGTAATAAATATCTCATAATACACAAGTAATCGAAAAAGAATGTTATTTACATGGCACGTCGCATTCCAGGTGGAAACACAATGTGCTGCAAAGAGCGAGGGCTACCGCCGAGGCTACAGCGACAAAACTATGTGGATGGTGTAAAGCAAAACAATGTAAAATGTTAGAGATAAACATTAGAGAAAGATAAATAAAACAAACACATAAATAATAAATGCTGAAAACCTCTCTGACCATAAGCTTAAATATAAATAAATTAAACTAGGGATGCACAATCTTTCGATCGCTTGAATCACAATTTTAATTTTCCCTGAGAAAACTATTATAATAGTGATGATGTGACAGATGTTGTGGTCTGTACCAAACAATCACATGTTTTTACATCTGGAGAACAAGATTTGGAGGCCAGGGCATCTCTGCAGCACTACAGTATTTTATTATAATGCTGTCTTTTTACACGTTTCACCTTTATCATAAAATTGCAGCGCATATTGAATTTGGATATTGCAATTGGCTACTTTTGGTTTTTGGATAAAGTTCGGATTAATTTTGTAGCCCTAACTGAAACCCGTAAAAGAAATGAATATTGGCAGACGAGACTACTGAAAGGCACATGTAAAAGGGATAGTTTTAAAAGAGGGCAGCCTTGGAGCCCACCTCACATCACTGGGTAGGACACACGTTTATGGATGGGAAGTGTTAACTGGCCTGTTAGTCGAACCCGGGTGTCACGCTGTTCCACATAAATAACACAAGCTCAAACTGAAGTTGGTGCCTCGGGTAAGTTTTGCTTCACAAAGCTCTTCTAATATGAGTCATTCAACCGAAATAGTGAGCACCTGTTTATGATGTGGACAGAACTCCAGTAACACTCACAGCTATGGCAGCTGGCCTGGCATTATCCGAGCAAGGGTGTCATCTCTTGCCAGCTTCATTCCTCTCCAGGTGCTTTTTCCATTTTGGTAAATAACCACAATGAAAGTCGCATTTTGGTTCCTCGCTCTCTCTCTTGCCCACCCACTCTCCCTTCATTTCCCTTTTTATCTCTGTGTTTTTTTTTGTTCGGACTAGTCAGATATTCCTCTAGAAAAGTGCTTAAAACCTAGTACTAAGTAAAATCTCCACGGCTCACGGCAGCAAATATTATCATAACCTTTAAACATACAAAAACATACTTTTACGATGTTATCCATATTTTCCATCCATTATTCTGACAAAAGTTGAGATGGCATCATTACTTAAAATTAGTGCGGAGGTAATAAAAGGGGAATAAAGGAGGGCAGCACGGACAGTTTCTCTATGAATAAGTCAGAACAGTGTCTTTAATCTCCCACCGGTGTCTGACATCTAAGAAACAATGTTGATGATGTCCCAGAGATTGAGTGATGAAGGTCAGAATCGCACATGCACTGTGCACACACTTATACAAAAGACCCGGTGAGAATTTTGAAGTTGGCTCCATTTCTATAAAAACCTCTTCCATAAATTATCTGATCAGAACTTCACAACTCACAAAGAATTGATCTTTGGTGTCTTTATCTCTGCCTTTGTTGGTTTTTTTGTTGTTGCATGCACTCACATAACTCCTTCACAACTAACGTTCACACAAACACAAACACAAAAAAAAGTACAAACCGACACAGGGAGAGCTTTTCAGTGTATTAACATTCTGCTGGTCATTTCTGGTATTTGGGAGAGGTGCAGTTGTTCTGGCAGGGATATATCAAAACTATTGATTTAGCATTTCCTCCCATGTTCTGCAAGAGACAGACAGCGAGGGCGATGGTGAAGGTCCTCAAGAACTGCATGAGGTTTTCAAAGGACGGCTCTAATGCATGTTCCCCATTGATCTGCAGGCTAAATGTGATGTCCAGGCTCCAAAGGTCTGATGTGCCCTCCGTACTACAGCTGGGCTGGTTACGTTTTCCACTGATCGATAGCTCCGTCTGTTGGTCTGTGCTCTGACTTCTCTCCCCTGCAGCACAGTGTGTTCAGGTGGGAGTCCTTGGTGCTTGCTCACTTCCTCGTGTGGTGTAATCTGCATGCAAAGGGAAGGAGAAGCACAAACATGCACGCAGACAGGTATGGACACTCACTGAGACAGCTGTGGCCGTAGTGCACCATGAAATCGGCTCCCAGGGCTCGGGCGGTGAAGTCGTCCACGCAGCAGGCCCCGTACGTCACGTCCCCCATCACGATGGTATCCGCCTCCGTGAACCTTGGGTTTAAACACAAGGAGACACTAATCAGCACAGTAACAGACTGTGTGCACGCCGTCATGATCCTTACCATGGCGATCAATACACATAGCATCCCGGGCACGGTGTGATTATGAGAGGGGCTGAATAAGATCAATCGCTATCCACATTCTACAGATAGAGTACACTATATAGAATCTAACAGTGTTGTCAGTCAATGAGTGACTCACAGCGCATTAAGGTTACACACCCCTATTTCTTTGCTTCTCAAGACTGGCAGCCAAAGACCCAAGTGCGGCACAAGCTGTCAGGTAGTTAAAGCCCTGGCAGACGAGGGTTATAGGTCACTAGTCAGCGTGGCCACGGACAGGAGGGTACACAAAGGGACGAAAAAAGCAGAAGATGAGGCTTCGGACCGGTACGCATTAGCAGATTAGAGATTCTGGGGGCCGTTGTTCGTCTATCTATGGCCCGGATTCACTGCACATCTGCCTGGAAGAGCAGAAACTGCCTCAGCAACAGTAAGTGTTTGTAGCACTGGCAGAAAAACTATTCAGACTAGATGCTTTATGCCACAAGTAGGTTACAGCGCGTAGCACAGACCACTTGGGCCTGACGTTCCACTTTGCGGCTGTAATAGAACAAAAATCATGGCCTCCTTGAGAGGGAAAGTGCCAAATTACACAGGCATCTGTGGACCCAGATCTGTTGGAATGAATTGCAGATCGCACTACCGAAAAACAAGCTCCTTCTTTTATCGTCCTTTATGGGGGAATGAAATGCTAAGTAAACCCATAAAGGCTAAGTAAAATGAATAAAAGCTGAGAGTTACAGGGACGAAGCCCAAATGAACAGAAGCTTGAGGCTTTGCAGCGGAGGGGAGATGGGTAGACGAGGGGGTGGTTGTAAATGGTAGTTTTTTTCCCAGGTATTCGTGGCTGTATTCTGACAGATTTAGGCTAGACAGAAGGGGTAGAATAGAGATGAGACAGAGGGCTCGGGGAGAGGAGGGAAGTGATAAACAGACATGGCTGCACACAGAACAGCATCTGTAGCAACCAACAGACTCTTAGTAATGTGTCTCCTGCTGCCCAATCTTTCAACCCACATCCACTTGCTCTGTTTATTCCTCGCTCTGCTCCTCGCAGAGGCTTCAGACAGAGTTTCTATTTAGCCTTTCCTCCCTCATTTTCTCTGATGTAATCTCTAGTTTGTTCTCTCTGGGCCCCTCATCATTGTCCCAGAGTTTTCTGTGTTGCCGTCTCTCTCTCTCTCTCTCTCTCTCTCTCTCTCTCTCTCTCTCTCTCTCTCTCTCTCTCCCCCTATTTCCCTGTCCCTTTTCCTCTAATGGCTGCTCTCGAGTGAAGGGCAGCGCAGGCCAGCTGAGCCCAGGAAAACACGGAGAGAGCGACTCATCTGGTAAACAAATATTTGCCTTCAAAGATTTGAATCAATTATCCCCTCTCTTGTCAAGGTGTTGATTCTCTTGGCGTCTCCTTGCGCTGCGCACGCGTGCATAAGCGGCCGACAGCAGCGTGGTAAATGCGGGTTACTAAAAATCACATAATCACATGGCCAGTTTGAGTTCCGTTAACTCAGGCGCTAGTTTGCCCATTCACCGCAGCCCGTTATGATGTCATCACAGTCCGCTGACTTTGTTTGGAGTTGCATAAACGTGCACCAACCTCACTGCTTAAAATACACAGCCTGCCCACCAGGCAGAGAGAGAGAGACTATCCCCTGCAATCCACTGAAGACGACGCAGAACCATCTACAATGCAAAACACAGCACCGCAGAAGATTATTGAATCTAATCAGCAATCTATCTGCCAGAAATACCATTATCACGTTATCTCCATTGGCAGTGCAGCGCATATTCTAGTCATTTCCTGAGCGAGTACACTGAAATTTCATGGTAATAAATGCTAAGAATCTGATTAAGAGGCCCATCAGAGACGTGACGTGCAACTGGGACATGGGCAGAGTAATTACTGGGCAGCATATAGTCCCTGATCCCACTGGGAGGGAGGAAAACAGGGAAGATAGGAAGATAGAATGAAAGAACGTCTGAGTGAAAACTGTATCAATGCTAATCAAATCCAGTTTCTGACACTCGTTATCTCACACAGGACGAACTATATGACTGGTGGATAAGTATGAATCACGGATGTCCTCCAAAGCCTCCTCAATTCCATTTATTCCTCTCCTCTTCGTCCTGCTTGTGCTCGTCTCCAGTATCAGCCCCTTTCCCTGTTTCCTTCTGTATATCAGCACTGGTTTTCCCTCATCTTTGGGTACTCTGTTCAGCCATTGCAACTGAAATGTCATTAAGATCTAATTAAGATGTCAGGGAAGCTTCTGAACTCCATAACAGCCCTTGTTAATTAGCTCTTTAGCATACGGCTCAATATGTATGAGAAATTGCCAACTGATTGGGATCTTTGTTATAAAAACCACTGTGCTGGTGTGGGTTGCAAACACAAGTGTAGGAGCAGACTGCATATATATATATACAGTACATGTGCACACTGTGGATCGAGTGCCAGCTGACAGTTTCACTGCTCATAAACAGGTTCAGTAGCTGGTATGTTTTATACCAATAACATCTCACTCATCTCCATTAATGTTGCAGCAAAGGCATGAAAGCAGATTAATCTTTCTGCTCCCGTCCTCTGGAGATGATATACTTTTCCGACTTTGACAGGAAATTTCTTCTGATGCGGGCATAAAAGAGGAACTTGTTGGCATCGGAGTCTTACAGCTCAGAGATGCTGCGGCAGACAAAGAGAATGAAAAACTTCTCCCGTCTCCGAACCGTCCTATTAGCACCCACGGAGCCGCTCTGTAGCAGATTACACTCATCTGCTGATGAAAATTACTAGACTGAATTGAACTAAAAGGAATCCACCATGTGTCTGAATAACTGAGGTGTATTGAGGTTTCAGTGTTGTGGGAAGTTGGAGGTAATTTTCACTTTGACACTCGGTTTTACTCCTCGGTTTGAGAAAGCATTAAAGTTTAAACAGGCTCTTACATGGAAACCCTCATATGCAAGGACTGCGTAAAAAAACCTACATATGCAATTCCGAACATTTCAAAGTTGTATTATTTATGGGCTGGCGGAACAAAAAGGATAAATGATGCATTCTCTGGATGTAAATATCCACTTGTGTGTTTGAAGGAGGGTTCTTTATTCAGGGAAAATGGACTGTCTGGGTTTTAAGCAACAGTGCCTCACACACTGACATATTTAAATTGTTCATACCTGGAGGGTGTCAAATATAATATCAGTCCTCAGTTTAGACAGCTGTGGTTTTTATACATTCCCAGTGTCACACTTAAAGAGATTCCTCAAAGTTTGAAAGCTTCACTCTGATGCAGACGAACAAAGATGTACTCAAAGCAATGATGCGAATGTGCCAGACAGGTTAAAATGTGTAAATGCATTCTATTTGATACTTTGAGAGTTTCCATAATTTATAGACAGTTGCCATGATTTGTTTAACTGTAGCGGAAAGGATAATATCACCCAAGACTGAAAATTCGTCGTTATCTATTCACCTCCATGATGCTGAAAAAGTCAGGTGAGGTTTCATAGTCCACGAAATATTTCTGGAGCTTCACAACAAAACAGCGTTCTGTAGATGGGGACTTGTATAAAAACATAAGAAAACATAAAATGGCTCCATAGAGCTTTTCTGGCATGAACTGTATGAGTCCAAGTCTGTAGCAGCCCCACTTCAGAGGGGATGCGAGCTACACTTTTAGCTTGGAAGCAACAGTGAAGATTTTGGCTTAAAAAAAAGGGTGTAAACATCTTTTCAAATCAATTTGGGATTTTGAGGCTTCTGGGGACTTGGATTATGCAGAGCGAGCTGTACATTTCAAAACGAGTCCCTATCTACTTCACTTGTTTAGGAGAGATGCAACAATGCTGTTTTGCTGTGAAGCCCCAGAAATGACTTTCCACAATGGATTTTCCATCGCCACGGGGATGGGGAGATTATGACAAAAACTTAACTTCTTCAGGGGTGAAATTATCCTCCAAAGTGTCAGCTATAATGAAAAACCGGCCACATGCTGAAAAATAAAAACCAAAGACTCACTGGCACCGGATAAAACACAAACAAGTAATCAAAGACCCCCCCCCCTGTGATTTCACTGGCTGTCAGCAAACTTTTTGTGTGTCTGGATTGTCCTCTAAGTAATTGCCATTGCTCTGCTAAATTGTTTGAACAGTTAATCAGTCTACCTGCTTGACTTCACTGTATCAACAACACTGTTTTCTCAAACTTCAGTCTTAATTTAGATTAAACGCTGTGAGGAAAACACAAACAATAGGCATATTTAAAACATTCTCACACATCAATATTGAGTCAAACATATGTATTTTGTCAGCATTTAACAGCACTACAATGAGCATTATGCTTAGGCTTTCTCAAATACTTGTGTTTTCGTGTCTCCCACTCCATCTTCACTTTAACGGAAAGGGGGTTAAGTGCCTTGCTAAAGAGCAACACCGAATGAAGTGAATATGTTACTGCTTGACTTTGTGACTTCCATTTTTTCCTACTGGTCTGCTAATGTGAAGGAGGCAGAGGTAAAAAACAAAACCTCTTATGACTCTTATGATGCTTCACTGTCCTGATGCGCTGAGTGCAATCAAGCCCATTTAAGAAGAATAACAGGCTCTCATAAGCTGCATTAGTGCTAATTGTCATGCATTTATGCATTTGCTTGGCAAGTGTGCGGACAGTCAACAAGCCAGTGAGACATTAAAAAAAAAAGGCAACAAGTGAACTTTTCACAGTTATCTGCCATCATCAGGTGGGCTCATCCAATTTGCCCATTTGCATGTTTCCTTATTTCCCCCGCTGATGTGATTTAATTTGTTCGGCAGTATCTTTGCTAGCCAAGTGCGACATAGCTGAGAAAATAATTAGAGATTTTCCAAGCATTCCAGCGTTTTTAAGTTTTTGCATCCTTTGGGGTCAAAAGTAAATGTCACTTCTTTCGTGGCATCACTATCCAGTGGTAATTTTCATGGTACAAAATGAGCTTTTGCCATCTAATTGAGCCAAACGATGTAAAGTTATGATGGGGAATACCAGCAACAAACCATATGTTACTCTGGCAGCAAAATCACTGGGTAGTTAGCACTGTCCTCTCACAAAAGACAGTTTTGGCTTTAATCTTCAGCCAAAGCCCTTCTGTATTGGAAGCTTGCATGTACTCCCGGTGGGTGCGTGGGTTTCGTCCAGGGACTCTGACTTTTCTCTCATTCTCCAAACACAAACAAATGGTTTTGTTACTCTAAATTGCCAAGCAGGATTGTGAATATGTTGACCTTGATGGATGGGAAATCCATCTAGCCTATCACTCAGTGAAGGCTCAGATGGACATTGTGCATTTTAACAATACAATTTTACCATGTGTTTCTTTACATGTCAGGCCAACTTAATGTGTTATCAGAGTTCTGTGGTATCCACACAAAGACATATTAATATACAGTAAATTACACTTTGTATAGAATTCAATTCAGTAAATAACTAAGAACATATCCTGTAGAGTACCACTAAAGAGACCAGGGTCTTTCTCACATCATAGTTCATTTGCAGCTGTTAACAGGCAAGTTAACTTTACCATGCACACATTAACATTTACAGTAAATATTATCATAGTAAGACAACCCTAACACTGACCCTTCACAACATTGAAACCACTGACACGTGACCTAAACATCATGTTACAATGCAATGTTCCGCTGGGAAACCTTGGCTTTCTGGCAATCATGTGGATGCTACTTGATGTATATCAACCATCCGTACACCACTAAAAAGTACATCCCCTCATGGTATTGGCACTCCCAAGTGGCAGTGTCCGCCCCGGTAGGACAAAGCTCCCTGTCATTGTACAAAATATGCTCAGGAATGGCTAAAGGAACATGATAAAGAGCTCAAGTCAACCCAGCCTCAACATTTCCCAGATCCCATTCTGATTGAGCCTCCACTGAACATAATGGAACAAGTCTGATCCTCACAGGCCCACCTTGCAATAAGTATCTGCCGCCAACACCTTGGTGCCAGACACCACAGGACACCCCCAGAGGACCTGTTTCTATGCCTCAACGAGTCAGAGCCAAGTCCAAACAACACTGGGGCCTCCATGGATTGGACTTGGTCCAGTACAGCCCACGGATGGTTGATGTGATTGGGTTTTTAGAATTTGGAGGCAAGTTCGACATGTTGAGCTCTTTGTCACGTACCCCAGATGGTTTTCTGTGCAGTTTTTGTAGTGTTGCAGGGCCCACGGTCCTGCTGGGGGGGCCATAACCATGAAAGAGTGTACTTGGTCTGCAATAGTGTTTGGATAGTGGGTACTTTTAAAGTGGCATCCACATGAATTCCAGGAACCAAGATTTGGGTTGTGTATTTGATTGTTGAACTAGACGATCAATGTTGTTTACTTCACCTGTCAGCGGTCTTAATGTTGTGCCTGATTGTATATGTGATCGTATACACACGGTATGTGACAGTATTGTTTGAGTTTTCCATCGTCACCAGTTCGCCAACATGTTATTCTTTCATTTAAGTTAATATAATTTAATGTTTTGTAATCAATGATGAGCAAATACCAGTTGGTGCCTAAAATATATGATCATTCATTTAATTATCATGATGGCCTCTCTCCATGTACATAATACGAAACCAGCACTGATGCATCTATCACCTTTACTGTCTTTTTTGTAGATAAGCCAATTGAAAGTTGTTGTAGAATTCTTTGACAGCTTCACCTAGTGTGCTGGGAGGCACTCATTTAGAATCTCAGTTCACTTCTGCTTTCCCTCTTGAACGCAGCATGGCATGAAGACACGATCTCTTCAAATGTAGAGAATCTGATCTGCCAAACGTGTGTGGGCACAGTCAGATGATCCCTTTAACTGCTCTGGTGCCTATTTATGATATAAAGGGGAGTGTCAAAAGTTTCCAAAAGATCCACAGAGCTACTCTTATACAGTTGGCTCTTCTTCAAAGAATCTTCTCTGCCATTGCCATCTTAATAAAATGGCTTTTAACTGTGGAATAGAACATATGAGGGTCTTAACTGAATCCCTCTAAAGCGATTCAAGGTCTTTTGACTGCACTCACTTGCCCTTGTATAGACATTTATATCAGGAAGAGGTGTCCTTCGGAAAACAAGTCAAAGAACGAAAGAATGTGAGTGACCTTTCTGTTGATAAGAGTGTATCCAACATTCATTTTCAACTTTGCTTTAACTTTACTTCTATTATGGCACTGTAAATAGTTCAGGTCACAGAAGAACACCACAGAAAAAGATTCAAAAGTGTGAGTTTTAACATAGTTTGAGCATGTAGGAAAAACACAACAGCTATGAGCCATTACGCACAGGCAGAACTAGACTTTAACTGCCTTTGTGTGTGTTTGTGCGCACAAATTTGAGTGATGTGAATGAGTGAATCACGGTGAAGCAAGAGAATATAAATGAGTAGTGGGATTAAACGAGGAGAAGGAAGCGGTTTATCGTTTTTTTTTCGAGAATCAGCAACTCTACATTCAAAAAGGAATGCTCTAAGCGAATGTGCTCCAATGTGATGTACCTTGACTGACCCCGGTGGATAAAAAAGAAAGGACGGATTACACTGGACCTTCGGCACTATTCTTACTCCATAAAGTACAGCCTGTATTCTTACTGTCTCTCCTAGCAGTCGAAGAAGAAGGTTGCAGTACACTCCATTTGACTACGCTGCCAGGCAGATTTTTACATCTGAGGTCTAATAATAGCTGAGGTAGCAGACCGGTCTCATAGGAAACAAAGTGACAAGCAGGTCAGCAAGGTGGGTACAGGTGCAGCAGCACTGCTCTTGCACAGTTGCCACTGATACGCTTCGGGCAGACAGCTCAAATGAGCATATGTGGCGCGTTTGCGCACACACACACACACACTCTCTCACACACACACACACACACACACACACACACACACACACACACACACACACACACACACACACACACAGACACAAGCTAACCTCCCCCTGTATGCAAATACACGTGTGAATTAATTCCTACATCTGGCCATGGCTCATCTTTTATTCCATTACATTTTAGACCTCAGCCCACATCAGGCCATTGTGTGTCTGTGAGTGGGCTTTGGCACGGGGCAGAGCAGATTGGCTGGGGAAAAGAGGATTCACCCAAAAGTGGCCAGCTAGCTCAGTAGATATGGACCATAGTCATTTCCTGCGTAAATGAGTTCAGTGAAGGTAAATGAGGATGAAAAAAAAATCGAAAATCAGGGAGTCCAGTGGAAGAGAGAGGACATGCAAGTTGGAATTTGGGACAGGAGGAACATAAGAAGTGTTTACTACACAAGGCCATGAGAGATACGTACCAGCAAGTCGGGTACAGAGAGACAGAGAAGGTGAGAGAGGGGTGATGTGGATGAGGAGCGGAGGACAGACTCCATAAGACAGATGAGCCGTTTGCTGCGGGTTTGTAATATTAGCAAATCTGATAGCTATAATCTGCTTTCTGCACATATAACATAGAAAATATCCTGACAAAGCGCTCCCCTCCAAAAATAAATTTGGCATGGGGCACTGGGCAGCAGGATTAAATGATCCCCACTCCCTCCCTTCGTTGTGTATCTCTTCCACCTCAGTGTCTCTCCCTGCCTATTTCATTATATCTCACTGTCGTATTGACACAGGACTCCATGGCTGTCTGTCTTTAACAAGGAACAATCTGGAGACAAACCCCCTAATGTAAAATATGACCGTCTAACAGCAGTCATTGAACATCTGCCAGCAGTGGGTAAACAGATAGACGTGAGGCGGCGAGCCCAGGGTTGATGCTTGGACAGATGTTTTTAGTAATGCCATTAGATAATCCTTTAACTCCCCGAAAAACAAGATCATTACTGCTATTTCTGTGAGTGTATCTCATCTATTTGTCATGGCATTTATTCAAAAGCCTGAGCCACGGGTCATTATGGAAAAGCCTACAGCATTATCAAGATAGAGCCGTGAACTGCGCAGCATAGCAGAGCGTGCTTAAAAGAGCTGCAATCCAATTTACTAAACAAAAACACAATGATGATATGGCAACAGTTATTACAAGTGACGGTAGCTTTGCCGATGGTGCTCTAGGATGTGAAAACTCAGGGCGAGGCCTACAACTAGAAACAGATCTAATCTCTCAAAAAAATAATACAGAAAGCTAAATCTAGTTTCACACACTGGTTATCAGATCCGTGGGGGTGTAAAGACAGGATTCAGGATAAGAAACCAGAGAGGACAGATAATGGGAGTATTAAGTGCTATCTTGCCTCCACAAAAACAGAAGGCTTCCTTAAAAATGTGTTTACTGAAACAATTATTTTCCTCTTGCGTAGGTTAATTAATCGTATCATCGGGGGTTCGAGGGAAGCCAACATGTGAATACTGTTTTTAGGAACTGTTAACTATTACTTATATTCAGGATGAAATAAGTAAGAATTGAATTAAAAGCAGCTAAAATCAGTATTTCTATAACCTAAACTGATCAAATTACCATGTGTGACGGGAAAGGGGTTGTTCATTGATCATTTTTACCTGACTCTGCAGTCTCCCTTGCCTCAATTGACCTTTATAACATCTTTTAGCTTAATGTTTTAGTTTTGTGGCTTGATTGCTGGATCACTCTCACTGCTCTCAAAGTGTTTTTTAGTCACAAGTGCCAGGTGTTTTTTTTTTGTTTTTTTTTAACCAAGAATGTTATAAAAACCCACAGTCCTCAGCACCAAACAACAGACAAAGTTAGAGACTACAGTGGAATTTTTAGGACCTCAGGTAAAAACAGGTTTTTCTCAAATAGAGTTAGTATTAGGGTCCAAGGGTACTTGGTGAACAGCTGAGTTTGGATGGGTAGTGTGTGTCAAATGTCATCCACATGAATGCCAAGGCCCAAGATTTCCCATCAGAACACTGCATTGTAACGAGATGATCAATGATATATACATCACCTGTCAGTGGTCTTTATGTTGTGGCTGATCGGTGTGCGGATGTGTGGTCTGAACAGACCGGCTGACACTGCTGATAAAACAGCATCTAAATCAACAACAGTCGTCACATTTTGATTCAAGTGTTGCTAAACACTAGGGCAGATCATGTTTTCCAGCCCAACCACATCCAACCAGTGAGATACAGAAATCTCCCATGTGTAAATAATTGTTTATGTAGGAAGCCACCACTCAGAGCGCCAAGCTGATTAAGAAAACATATGTTGAGGGCCTACAAGATTAATCGAGCACAATTTACAGATTAGCCTGAAATACATACGTTTTAAACGATTTACTTCCATGCCCCCCCAGCGCAAATAAACAGTTTACTGTACATGCTGCATGTGCTCATTCCAGCTTGGAATACAATATCTATCAAACACATTACACTACTGCCTCTTTAGCTCCAATCCGCATGACATAAAAGTCAACTCTGAAAAATAACGATTCTAAAAACCTTTTCTTGTATTGATTGATGAGGTCACATCCATCTAATCCGTCTCTCGCTCGTCCCTAAGGCGTCCCTCCATCGTCTGTCACTCTGCTCCCACCAGTCATTTCACAGCGTCTCTCCTCTCACTTCATTTTCTCAAGCTTTTTGACTCCTTCCCCCTCTTCTTATGCTCCTTGTCATAATTTCTCTGAGCGGCCGTCTATCATTACATCTCTCCTTTAATTTTTGGGGAACGCCCACTCATTAGCACTGTTCTCAATGCTTGATGAATTGAGGTGGGTTCCCGGTGATTGAGTTGTCCTTCATTTATCCTCTAACCAAAAAGGACATTCTCATATTAGCTGCTGTTCATTCTCCTCTTCTCTTTATAGGAAGTACTTCAATTCTAAATAATCGCTGTGAACACAATATGAAAGAAATATGACAAAGGCTGTGTTCATGTTTTCATAATAGAACAATGTCTTTTTATATGCAGACATTGTGCCGGGTTCACAACACTCAATAATGTTTCATGACCACTAAACTGCAGCTCTCAATGCTCATATAAAGCAGAACATCAAATTATGCTCTCATACTTTTTTTTTTTATTGTTCTTATTCTTTCAAATTTGTGCATTGTATTTGCCCAATTTATGCTCTTCATCTGCCAGAGCAATGTCAGTGGAGTTACTGAAAAGGACATTTTAAAAGCACATGTAATATTCTTCCAATACGTTCTTTCCAGGCTGTGCATAATATTACATGGCTCTCTGTGCCCGCGATTACATGGACATGTGCCTGAGACTGTGGCATCCAAAATGAGAGCGATTATGGCCGGTCTGGGTGCTTGGAGACAGAACAGAGGGGAAGAGAGGGATTGCAACCTTCAGCACTAAGCATTGCCTATCTCCTCTACACACCGCCGAGAAGAGGGAACTGTGTATATATTATTTCTTCATAAATTAGAAGTTCTCAGCCGAAGATAACACTGGGCAGAATCAGCATCTACTGCCCCCCTCAAAGTGCTCCCATTACTATCTTTTGCGACATTCTATTTGGAAGTCAAAGGCCAGATGTAAAGAATAAAAACTCACAACCTCCATCTGGCCCCAGTCTTGTCCAAGTTACAACCAAAGTGACCTTTTTTTTTTTTTCTTACTGTATCTCTAGAGGGAATCAATTGTATTTTCATGACAGCTCAGGCAATTTCCAAGGTGCTATCTGCCAAGATATCGTATTACACAGTGTCAGCACCTATCAGGATTTCCAGTCTGCCTGGACATGATGTCCCCCTAGATGAGATGTGATTAGAAAAGATAGAACTGGCAGGTATCTCTGTGGTCATCGTCCAGGCCTTTGTCTGCCATCTGCAGAGGGACATAGGTGTGGCTGATTCACTTTAGGACTACTTGGTACTTTGAACAAATTCACCTGAGAAAGCATCAGTGTCAAGTCATTGCGAGGAGCTGACCATTACTTGCCCTGATAAAACTGCCTGGGGTAGTCATAAGGACAGTTTTGTCCATTTTCTATAGTCCTGCTCTTATGATGATAAGACGATTGAGTATGTGTGATATATAAACTGTTTGCTGCCGGGTTTGCCCTACAAGCAATCTAACCAGTAATCTTGCTTTCTGTAAATATGACAGAAAATATAAAGACAAAATGCTCAACTCGAAATACAAATTCGGCATGGAGTGCATCTTTGGAAGCAGCTTAGTACAAACCATATTTATGTAGGGTGGTGGCCTCTGGGGGTTGTAGTTATTATTACAGGCGCAAAGGAGTAAGTCAAGTGAAATTCAAGAACAAAAAAGTCCATAGATAAAGTAGGTGGGTGGACAGATGGTTCATACAAACTCTGGACTTTCACCCAGAGACCGCTGGTCGTATCATGTGTAAACCGAAAGTCAACTTTGAGATTTCATCACTTTTGTAAAATATTTAACATACCTATTTTAAAAACCTAACCAAGTAGTATTGTTACTTGAACTTAACTGAAGCGAACAACGCTAACCATGTGAAGACAAAGGACTGGAATGTCATTTTGGGGGTCATTGGCAATAAACCTATTAAAGGTTGGGGAAGCTTAAAGGGCTTAAAGAGCTTAAATGAAAGCTTTGGGTTGGAATTCAGACTAAAATACCGACCCAAAGCGTCAATATTTGATGACCTGGGAAGACTCTAGAATCACCTTCTCTTCCTTTGAGTTGGTTAGTTGAGGTATGAGGATGTCTCACTTTTTCCATCTGGGTGAATGGTAAGAGATGGCAAAGAGGAACACAAAAACCTGACAGGTTTCTCTAGGGTTTTGCAGGTGATCGCTGATGATAAGATAAGCTTCAGGTGCGAAGTGGGAGTGTGTCTGGCAGGAGAGCTAATTAGACTGCACGTGACTCGATGTGTGAGCTGGGGGCTCATACCCTATGTGAATACCTTGAATATCATGATGTCATATAAGCCAGAGAGAAGTCAGACGCTAGAGTAGGCACAGGCACAAAACCATGGAGCACATATGCACAAAAACACATAGAGGCTGGCACACAGACACAATCACTCCCTCACTTACACCCAGATCTGTTGCTTCAGCTCAGCTGCGCTGTGGGCGCCGTTAAGACTGTGACGATGTGAGGGCAAGGAGGCGTTGGAGGCTCCTACCGGGCTCCTTCCTAATGGTAGAGTTGACATTTACCCTAGGGAGGCTGTGGGCTGTGGCGGCTGCTCCCACAGAAATGATTCAACCTGCCATGTGGAATATAGAGGAATCTATTCTGATGGATGAAACGGCTACGGTGAAGGACCTGAAGATGTCTGTGGGCTGTGTGTGCATACTGTACCTTAATTTACCAACACACTGCATCCGACATGACTGTTACTTGAGCTATCTAGAGGCTGTGTTGACAGTTATCTTGGATATTACATGATAGAGAGAGACAGAAAACAGGTACGGCATGTCAGTGGAATCACAGAGTGAGCATCTCCCATCACATGTGTTGTTGAATCATACATGCAAGCACACCACTCCTCCAGAAAGCTCCACAATGAGCATTTCAGACCCAACTGCCTCCACACCATCCCTACCTACTGATCAGACCTGACCGAATCCTGTTCTTGTTCTGACAGTCATGATAGTGCTGGTCGAACACTTTTCAGACATTTGTCGTTGACACGTTTTTACTCTCTACCCTCCTTCAGACAATTGTGTCACTAAAAGTATGCTAGTTGTAATAACCTGAAAAAACTTTGATAACGCTTCTGTGAGGTTGTTTTTAAGTACAGTTAAATACTAACATGCTCACAAGTTTGATGGACATGCCATCAATGTTGTGGATGAATTAAATAACCCTTACTTGATGATAACACAAGGCAACAAGTTCAGGAATTCATCCTTAGGGAACATTATTGTGTGTGTAAAATGTCAACCTCATGATGGCACTATTGAAAGAGTATCTCCAAAGTAATTAGTATTAGTATTCATCATCTGAGAACCGTGAATATCTGTACCAAGTTTTGTTCCAATCCATTTGGTAGATGTAGAAATATTTCATACGATAAGTGAAATCTTTGACCGTCTGGTTGCATTGGAGCAGAGATCAGACAACGACTAAAATCATTACGATTTATCTGAATGTCTGTATTTAAATTTCAGGAAGATCCATCGAACAGCTGTTGAGACATTTCACGAAAAAGCCAAAAGTTTTAACCTACTGTTAGACTAGACAAAAAGTCAGAGGCTCATCAAAATAGCCAGGATTCATCCTCTAGGAACTATTAATGTTTGCAATATGGTTCTTAAAATTCGTCTAGTTGTTGTGGAGAAATTTCAATCTGAACCAAAGTCGTGGACTGACAGGCAAATCTGCATTGCCTAGAGCCATGCTGTAAGTGAGGTCAAAAATGACTGCAAGGCTTCTGAGCAGACAACAAGCTACTCTACATGGGGAGCAGACTGAAGCTTTTATCTTGTTTGATATATTTTAAGATTTTAATGGATAGCAGTATTTTGTTTAAGTTCCACACTGAGAACATTGTTGACAAGCTCAGGGACGCACAAAGGATGCAGTGTTTCACAGATTATTTATTTTCGTTTCAGCCTTAGAAAGTTGGTTTTTGCCACAAATTTATATAAGATTATAGTGATTTGTTGTGACACCATCAGCTCAGTGTCTTTGAATGTTAGACACCATTTATGACGGTGCTTTGAGCCCGTTACAAATTGTAAATCCCCTGACTCATCACAGTATACTCTGTCCGTCGGGACTGGTTGGCCATCTCAGTCACTGGTGTATCTTTATTTATAAGGCCATTTTTGGGAAAAGCTTCCTTCCTACTCGTGTTTCTATATTAATCAGAAATGTGGGCCTCATTATACTGTAGTCTTAAGAACAGGGAGATTTTCTGCTGACTGATATTCTGCAGAAATGCTTGAAACTAAAGGAATTGGTTAGTGGTGAATGGGTTTAGAGAAACTGCCAGTTGTAGGAAAACAAATATTCTGGTGACTGTCAATTTATGATATGTTCATTGTACTGTGCCCCCGGCAAACAGGTTGTGATTGAAAGGCCTAAATAATTACAAATATAATGGCGGTAACAGTCCTCATAATCTCATCCAATCATTTCTGACCTCACCCTCAGTGTGCAACATTTGAGCCTTGGAGTAATTTGGAGTAAAGCGCCAGGCCACCATGAATCACAAGTCATCATTAGTTAAAGACTAAAAGGGCAGCTGATGTCAGTGGTTAGGGACCTCAACTGTGTGAACAAACACCGACAAAGGAAATGCAATGACCTTTGCATTGACACGCGGCCACTGCAGTTCATCAATCTAACAGCAGTTACGATATGCAAAACAAGGGCTTCCGTAAAGCAGCTTCCTGCTCAGTCAGGAACAATGTAAATGGATTTAATGAAGCCAGATTTAGCACAAGTTGTTAACAGTTATTAGTAAGTATATGGCAACATATGAACATGCATAAACTGTTTCACAACTGCCATTTGAAGGAAAGAGTGGCGTCTTCTTGAAACTACAAATGACATATTTTTTTATCTACTACTTACCTACTTTCTGAAGGTATCATTTGATGTAATTTGGATATAATTACTGTGCGCCTAGAAGTGCAATTAAATCTCATATTATAATCAAATCAATTAAATTAATTAATTTCACTCAATATAATGACTGCTTAACTGGGGGTCATGGGTCAATATATATAACAACCAATAAAACAAGCACATTTGAAACATGTGCATTTTCTTTTTAGCTGAATAATCAATTAAATCAACAGAAACTGAGCTGCTATTTTGATATTTTGATAACTGATTTATCATTTCAGTCATTTTCAAAGAAAAATTGGCAAACATTTGCTGGTTCCAGCTTCTTCAATGTAAGCATTTGCTGCTTTTCTGGGCCATTTATGATGAAAAATGAAGAGTCTTTGGGTTTTTGGACAGTTAGTCTGAAAGAAGAAGCAAACTGAAGATCATTTTAGGTTTTGAGAAATTGTGCTGAGCTTTTAACACAATTATTTGACATCTCATAGAGATTTTCTAGACTTAACGATTAGTTGCACCTCTATTGTCTTGTTACATCGATGACAAATGACCACAGGACTCCTTTTTAGTCAGGCAAAGGAGTGTTTCATTTTTCACTATTGTTTTTTGCTTCAAATAACAGGAGCCCTTTGGCTTTGTGTGCTCAGCAAATTTGTCATTCACCCACCAAACATCAGAGTACAAGACCTCGGATTATGTTACAGGCCAGCATCTCTATGTCGAGGCCCAGGGTTTTTTGTGCCAACAGAACAGAGAGGGAACATTAAATGCTAGTGCTGTCCTCAGGATTAGGACATGGCGACAGCCCCACACACCCTGCTTCTGCTTCTCTCTTTATATTCCTCCACTGTCACAAAAGCAGCAGCAGTAAATACTGAAGGAAGTTCATAAAAGTATCTTTCAAAGCTAGAACGAGACAGCTGGCATACCATCAAAGGCAATAAAACATATGGTACAGTGACAGCACATGCATCATTGCCTGCCTGCACAAGTTACCAATTCTTTATTTTACTCTGAAAGCTTTTTTCTTTTTTGTTTACTTGTGAAAGCAGAGTACATAGGTCTTTGAATTTCTATGACAATGTCAACACTGGGAGAGTAAAGGATAATATGAAACCGCACAGAGAGAATCAGATAAAGGAGGATGACACTGTAATAAATGGACTGCTGCTTTATACACAGGGACATGGTTATTTAGACTGCAGACACCACTCTACTTTAAATTATCAAGTGGCCACCCATCTGAAAATGCTGGTTTTTATTTTAGCATCTCTACTTTGGATGATTGTATGTTTTAGTATACGTTAAGGGTAACTGCCTTCGAAGCCAAAGGTGAAAGAGGAGGGACAGGGGTATATTAAAGTATATAAATGCCATTCCCTGCATTTCTTTACTGTAGTCTACATGTGGAAATGTCCTAGGGCAAGATACTGAACAAAACTGCTGCCAGTTGCTCTTCCATTGGTGTGTGCGTGTAAAAAAAAATAGTACATGATCTTGCTTTACCCCTAGTTGTTAGTTTATAAATATATAACCCTACAAACATAGAGATAGAGAGAGAGCTAATGCTTGAAATGTAGTGCTATTAACATCAAGCATGGCATATTGTGATTGTAAACGTGTGCATATGTAAAGGCTGTGTGTGTTTTGGGTTCAGTGTATTAACAGCAGCATGGCCACAATTCAGAGCAGCTTGTCCTCATTAAGACTTAGCAGTCCCTCGCACTGAAGCTCCTTACTCTGAGGCCAGCTTAGCCCTTTCATCCCCATTTTTGATATTGACCTCAGCCTCATCTCGTGAGTACCAGGGGCTGTGGCAGTGATGGTGATGGCAGGGCCGCCAAACTCCTGGGACCTCTGGTAACCCCTTGACAGAAGCCGCGCTATCATCCAAAGGTTACTGTCATTCACTCTCTCCCAACTCCACCCTCGAATCACATGCTAGACCTACATTAGGATGGCTGGATAAGCCAATTTGCATTGACTAAACAGCGAGCTTGATTGTTGCCACAATGAAGCGCTCTGAAATGCTAGCTGCTGCAGAGGTCTGGTTTAAATATTTCTCAGTGATTATTGTTAAGTTTTACATGAGATACTTGACTTATTTCATCTTTCCATTTTTGGGGGAGATAAAACAGTTGACAGGATTCTCAGCAGAACATCCTGGTTTCTCCCCAACAAGCGGTTTCATCTGGGAGGCAGATTAAACATCCAGAAACAGACAGCTTTCACCTGCGGGATAAGCCTTTGAAGGGATCAGACAAATTCTGAGCTCTTGTGTTGAGATTGTTATCAAAACCAATGAGACTTCCATGGCACTGTCTATCCGGTTACAGTATGAAGTGGAAACAGACTTGAACCGAGACCCTGAGTCCCTTAAGGTCCTCCGGACAAATGTTGCAATTTCATCCCCACATCGAAATAGAAGATGATACAGTGAGGAGCCACCAGATGGTGTTGACCTCAGATTCACCGTGGGGTCCAATAAGCCCTTAGATGGGATGTGGTTGTCGACTTACACTGCCATTCTTGAGGCAGTCACAAAAGCAAAGTGTGTCTTTGAAGATTCTCAGTCAGCCAGGTCACAATATCTCAGTGTATTAAGTTAAAGGCAACTGGATATCTTGGAAGGAAGAAGAGACAGGCTTTTGGGCATCACCACACACTGCAGCTTTTATATTATGGGTTAGTATTATGTAAGAGAATTTCTCCATGTTGAAGTTTGAGAGTTGCTAATTCTCTAAAGAATTACAGACTCGGTGTGATGAATTAAATGTCTTTACTTTGCGCAGCATGGAGAGAAGTCCCAAGCGGCAGTTACATAGCTCATGACAAGGCTCATTCAATCAGTCACACATTCAGAATTTATCATATCTGTCTCAGTACAATGGTCCTTTAATGTTATGCAAGAGGGTGACAGTCAGCGGACTCTGATCTGACTTCCTCACAAATTAGACTCAGAGAATAGCACAGGACATGTCCCAGTCTACACACCGATTCCTAAAACTAAAATGTTCAATTCCCACAATTTTGGGTGTAGACTTTTAACAAACAACCTCTGCTGCGTTTTCTTAGATTTGTACACTGATTCATGCAACCCTGCTCTACTGAGTTAGCCACCATCATACGCCGTCTATGGGGGTCCAATGACGGATGAAACAAAGTCTAAGTTAGGGGATATTCTTGTTTATTAGATAGTTTTGGCCACATTTCCCACTGGTGACAAAACCTGCCAACAAGTCAAAGGTTTGGAAATTATAATTTAGCTAAGTAACTGTATTTGGAAGAAAACCAAGCATATGTGAACCAAACTATTTTTGTTAGAGACATCTGGAGCCGATCCAAAGTACTGAATGAGGGCCTAATCTGGAGGCAATTTAATGGATCACGTCAGCTAAAATAAAGATCATCAAAATCTGATAATTTCTTTACTGTACTCGACTGTTGCTGTCCACTTCAGCCTGCTATAGTTGCAGCTCTTGCTCTCCTAATGACAGCCACACTCTGCGAGCACTTAAGTTATCTATTTGCACTGGTGATTGACTCCGTCCTGTCACAGAGCTTGGCAAAATCTCTGGTTGAAGCAAATCCGTTATGTCTCCTCTGTCTTTCCCTTTTAGGAAATATGAATGTACAAACCTTTTGAGTCACAGCCTTTTATTTTAAGCGGGCCCTGACGTGTCACTTTCACCGGTTAAAATAACAATGTAGCCCCCGGTAGGATATACCTTATCAACGATAATTCCCTGAGTCACTTAATGGCGCCAAAATGAAAATTGGCTGTTGTGGGTTAGTGTGCTCGCTACAAGCCACCATCTGCACTCAGCTAAAGATTGTTCCTGAGGTAAATTAAGCATCGCTCTTCTCTCTCTATCTCTCTCAACTCAAATCAGCGTCTCGTCAACGTCACATTCCTCCAGTTAAACTTTCCTTAAAATCACATCAATAATTAAAGCAGGTTAATGCAATAGTTTTGAACCCGGGCCCGGACTATATGAATCATGCAGCTGATGTAAAATAAGGTGTGCTGACTTTAGAAGGCTCCTCAAGTTGTTTCAATATGTCAAATACACATCAGATGGACATTTAGGTGAATTGAGGAATTGGATTTGACTTAAAAAGGGCCAAAAAAAAAAAGCTGGACCGCAGTACTTGACAAATTTGTGTGAACATTATTGCCAACATTTCAGGAGGGGTCAAAACTGAAGTGGTTCAGATAATCTGTCTAAAATCTAGTTGTGTTTACAAGTGTTTACAATCTGCATAATTGTTTGACCCTTGTTTTTGTCTTTCCCTGACTTTGTTGTGGCTATATGGCCATGTGCCCAGATCTCAACAATTACTTGTGTTTGCAGAATGATATTATAACCAAAAGGAAACTCAAAAAAACACCTGCAAAAGTATAAAACCCAAGCTGTTGTGGAAATGTCCTGTAAGGTAGAGATGGCACTTGAATAATCCTGGATGACGAACATGTTTGTCCAACAACTTTGTTCTTTTATAGGGAGACAGGAGTGCTCAAACTCAGTTGATGTCATTCAAATTATATAATATAACCTGTCAGTCTGTGCACAAGATGGTAGGGAGTCAGTTCTTCTCAGAGGCACTGATGTTCATCCAGGATTCAAAGAACCCATCTGTTAAATCTGGAAAGACTAGAACTGCAAAGAAATTTCTTACACGGTAAGACAGCACAGACAGTGGTAAAATAGCTTCGGGGAAACTATATAGCAGAACCTAATGAAGGGAAACCGTGAGAACAATCTTCTCTGCTGCAGTGTGGGGAGAGAAATCCTGTGGATGGCGAAGAGAGGGAGAAAAATACAGAGAACCGAGGCGATAGATGACGAGGTATGAAGACAGTGGGAAAAGCAATTAGTGTCCGCTAATTGCTCTCATTAGAAGAGATGGGGCCGATTTAGCAGACTCCTTGATGGACAGTGACGATTGAAACATAGAAATGTGGAATGCGCAGCAGTGTGGTTTAAAACCCTTGCCTCAAAGGCTGGCAGCTCTCAGTCTGATAGCAGCAGGACTGATAAGACCAGACCCTATCATCAAAACTTCACTCTATCATTTTTTCTATGATAAAAAAAAAAAAAGGGTATAAATGGCTGTAAAGAGAGTGATAGAGAGATAGAGTGATAGTGGTCTGATACAGCTGGAGAAAAAGGTGAACAAAATACAAGAGTAAAAAAGATAAGATATATTAAAGTAGTTGAGGTACGGGAGAAAAACAACCCCCCGCCTAACACGTCTCTGAGCGAGATCAAAGTTCCATCTTTAACATAGTAAATAAATGTGTCTTGGCATGCGAAAGAGGAGAATAACATAGTCAAACCGATGTGATCCGAGTCTCCTGTGTGAAATAAAATATCCACCCAGGTTGAAAAGCTTACGGCAGCTCCAGCCACTCTATTCTTTATCGTGTCCATCTCGATAATCAGGTTAGCATTGACTAAACACCTCTGTGAAGAATCCACTACTCGTGTTTAATGATAGCAGCCATTTTTTTTTTTTTTTTTTTTTTGGAGAAAACACTTGCAGACAGCAAGAGGCCAACTGAGGGTGAAATTTAGACCACAGAGACATCGACAGGGAAGAAAAATTTAGAAATAGAGCAGATTTTTCTTGTAGCCCTCACTTAGGAGAATGTGTGTTTCTATTCATCAAGCACTGAAGAACACACTTTATATAGCCCCGGTGCAGGTCAAACTGCAGAGTGGTAAAAAAAAAAAAGACACACTATTAGGTTTAGAGCACATTAATGCTGCAGCACTTCTCAGTGCAGGATAAAGAAGGAGAAAAAACTCTGAGGTGTCCGTGTGATGGAGTGCCGGTGTGCAATAGGGCAATATTCACACTGAAACAAGATGTAATTAACAAGAATAATATCTCTTCCCTCCTCCAACTGCGAGCGAGTGAGGCTGTGATATCTGCTCTGTCCTAAAACAGCGTAATCGTGTCTCATTTTCTGCTGAATCCCTGATTGAGTCCAAGGCGGGGAATTACGATAAAGCTCTCGCTCTACTAATGAGTAGCGAGCGGCCGCAGTAGTTAAAGTTGGTACGCTGCTGGCTTTTACTTCTACACCTGCTGCTCGCTCACACGCTCTGAAATTACAGTGGGAAAGAACAGAAGAAGAAAAATTGACCCCTTACTTCTCGATGATGTCAGCGATGACACAGGCAAACATCTGCAGGCCCTCTGGAAGCTGCAGAGCCACTAGACGGAGCGGAGAAAAAGGGCAAACAGAAAAGTTACGTACTTGTGTTAGAGTGACAGCAGCATGTTATTCAATAAATCCTGAACAGTGCAGCTATACGTAGACCTCTGCTACTGGTACAGTGCTCCACTGTCAGCAAATACTGACATCTCAGGAAAATTTCCCCCTCTGCCACGGTAGTAGTGTTGGTTTATTTTAGCGAGTGGCGGGCTGTTGGAAATATAGTCCAAACCAATCACCACGGGTCTGGCTCCACAGCTCGTGGCTCATGCGAAGCCATTAAACTCTCTCTTTTTCCTGTCTGTCTCCGCGCCTGCCACCGGCTCTGTGAGTCACACGTTCACTCGCTCTCTCTCGCTGCTACGGAAACACACAAAAACACCCTCCTTCACCGGCTTTCGCTCAAGTTAATGTCTCAGAGCTAAACATTTAATATGGACAAACTGACGGGGCTGCTTGGAAAATCGATATCAAGCAACCAATTAACAAGCATTTTGTCGTGCTGACGGTGTTGTGTGTTGACAACCAAGGACCCACTGATCTACTGATGTGTGACACCAACTGCGATGAACCAGTTGGGGGAGAGAGAGAGAGAAAAAAAACTGGTTTAGGGCAGGATTTACTAAGTGGTTTGTGCCGCATTTCAGACTCACTCTGCGTCGAGGAACAGGCATGTTTTTTTTATCAAACGTGGAGAGGGGCCTGGAAGCACAGTTTGCCTGTCATCTCGACTGCAACCCCGCGTGCAATCAGTGAAGTGTGGCTCTTTCCTCTGTGCACATTCCTTTAGAGGAGAAGCATGCAAATGGTGACTGGAGAAATCATGTCAGGTTGCACCTTCTGCTGGATTTGTTGCTAATGCAAATGCAGGGATCAGTAATACATGAAAGCTTCTCCACCTCTTAAAAAGGCAGGTGTGGGTATATTAAAGGAGGGCTGTAGCCGGGCAAAAGGGAATTTAAATGATGCGTTTTCTATAGGATTCTCAATGAGTGTGAGCTCACTGCAAATGTGCGTACGGGGGATTGGAAATAAATTAGCTCAGGGGGAAGAAAAAAAAAGCTTCTGAAACGAGGCAACAGAGAGTTGTGGTTATTTAGTTTAAGATAATCAGCCAGCGGAGGTAGTTGCTCCCTTAAAACTTTTTTCACTGCAGGAGCTTTTCGCTAAACTGTTCATTTAATTAGCATTTCATTTAACTGATCTAATTTCATATTTGTCTTTGTGTTACTAGTGTTTTGTTAAAATTAACTGCATCGGAAAAGTGTGATATAAATACAAATGAATTGATATAAAGCACCATTTTGTTAGCTTCAGATCTAAAGTGACATCAGTCCTCATTGTGGTTGGACCAGTCGACCCTCTCACATGCTGCCCTTTGTGATGTCTTGTATTTTCTTGATAAACCATCTCCTTTTCACATCATTCCATCGAAAATTTTTGATTCCCTCAAAGGATTTCAAAATCACTTTAACCACTTTGATTTTCTTTTTTTACTAATTGCGTGAAATTTCACACAGCCAAAGATTTCTTTTCAACATCAATCAAAATGTTTTAGCCCGCTCATCTCCCCGACAAACTGTAACTTTAAAGCTTCTGCTTTCAAGAGTGCATCGCCAATGTTTTCTTGGAATTCAAAGTACACTGTTGTTTGGGGATTTTCTTGAGAAATAAGCCTTGTGGGGTTTCTTTGCAGGGAAAGATCCTAAAGAATCCATGATTTAGTATACATTAATTCTGCCACCTCGTCATCAATTAAACATGACGACACCTTTGTATCAGAGCGCGCTAAGATATTGATGATGACAAGTATAACCCTGCAAGGAATAACGGTGCAGGAATGAGAGCATGAAGTGGATGAAGAGAGAGGAGTGATACAGAGGAGATTAGTGAGAAAAGCAAACATGGTGAAATATGGCATTTTTTTTGATTGCACAGAGAAAAAAATCAAATCATTTCAGGCAGCAACTACTGATTATTTCATTCTCAAGGAAATTTTTTTTTTTTTCAGTTCATTGGACTCAAGCGGGCCATAAAATGTCAGAGAATTGTGAAAAAAATGTCATCTCAGTTTCCCCCAGAGCCCCGTGTGACATATCGACATCTCTTGTTTCTTATGACAAACACTTCAAAACCCACAGAGACTCAGTTACAGCTAAAATTCCTCGCATTCGTGTTTCTAGTGCTCAGTGGTCTGCTGTGTGGTGTTTGAGGTTATTTTTGACTACACTGTTTGTGTATCAGCATGATCCAATGTCATCACCTCTCATTTTGCCATTTACCCTTTTTGAAGCAGCAATCTATTTATGTTTGATGTAGATGTGAGGCGATCACAAACACGCTTGCGCAAGGAGTCGACCGGTTTGCCGAGAAGTCCGAGCCACCGGATCTGACATATGGAGCGGGCACCTGGAGCACAAAGGCTTTGTTTCGATTAACTGTGACATTTTCTCCCAGTCAAAGTCTGTCACACCTTACTTCAATAAATCCATCAAGGTCTCAGTAGACACTTACAATTCGGAGACGCTGAATTCAGCCCACGCAGCGTTTTCACATGACTAGACCTGAAACAATTTCGAGACTTCAGTGCCAGACAGCATTAAACGATAAAAGCCAGGACAGGCAAAAAGGCCAGGGAGGTGGAGGGATGATGGTCATGAGATGGAGTGATGGATGGGGCAGAGCGAAGAGGAGGAGCGCAAGCGTTTCTTACTGATGAAAGGTTAAGGGATCACCGGGCGCTCATGCAGACAGTGAGAGACAGGTCATTACCTGGAAAAGGGCAAGTTTATTAACAGAGAAAGGTTTCAGAGCACACCTCTGCCACAGCTGACAGAAGCAAAGAGCTTTCTCCATCTGCTCCCCTCGGCGAAAGGTGAGTCAGACGCCAGAGGTGGGACTGGATGTTTTGAATGTATGTTGGAGTTGGCACGGCGGGATGATAAACTGCTTCTTCCCTTGGAAGTGCACTCCAGCACCTGAACCGTGTGGTAAAGGTGGGCGATCTGACGGTTTTAGATCCTGATCAATCTCAAAGATGTCCACAATCTTCTTTTTAGGTGAATCCTAGAGCTTTTGGCATCTACTGTTCATTCACTTCGGTTAACAGACTTCACATAACGTCATTGACCAGCAAATATGCGCTATGTGAACATGCCATTAGAGTGACATAGCCAACTGGGCGGCTATAGTGATTGGATGAATTACATCACATGGCTCTTCCTAATGCAGCGTGAGTTAAAGCTGGTATTTGGTGGGTGAGGAGCTTAAATGCAATATTGTATTTGAAAGGCGCATACGGAAAAAAATCATTAGCTTTTTCAAGTCTAGCTAGCTGTTACCTATGAGTCATTTTAAGATTTAAAAAAAAAAAATGCTATTTTTATTGAGAATGGTGAATGTGATTAAATAGATAGTGATATTATTTTCTGAACAGATCACCCAACTTTACCTGCATACAGAAAAAGATACCAGAGCAGTTAATTTAACAGCTTTTGAACTGATGTGTTCAAGGTTTCTTATTTTCTGTGATAGGGTTTTAACAGTATAAGATTATTACAGCATTACATAATTATTACAATTATTATCATCAGTTAAAATGACCCTGAAAGGAATAAAAACAGAAGGGTTTTATATTTGAACGAATGCCTTATTATAACAGACATGGTCCTTTGTAGGATTGACTATTTCTGAAATACATATATTCCTTTTGTCAGACTTAAACTTTGACTGGCACCACAACATATAGCCAACTGCTACAGTTTAAAATATACGCTAGAAATAAGTACAATAGACAAGCACCATATGATAACCGCCAGCGTTACATCGCAGCAAACCTACTTTGAGACGTGTCACTTAATGTAGCCCTTTTGGCTTACATGAACTGTAAATCACCACTCACCTAATGATGTTGTTGCATGACAAGCCTATTGTTGTAAACACAACGGCCAATGCAGGTAACAAGAAGGCTGGGTGTGGGATTATGTTAACAACCAAAGACGGGAGGTAAACTAGGAAAGAGCTGGAAAGACCAATTTATCAGTGAACGGACAAAACAAAGGAATTGCTCAGAATTTTAAAGGTGGAGGTGTAATGGCTGGGAACACTTTAATAAAGCTATATACCGTAGATTTGGTTTTGCGTGTGTGAATGCAGGTTAGATGTGACAAATCTGTCAAGTGGTATCCAGATGGTAATGCATGCCTGTCCTCTGTGTACTCCAATACTGGAAAAAAGGGACATGATTAAATAATCAAAGGGGTACTTTTAATGAACTCAGCTGCCAGATTGTTAAGTACACCTAGCTGGAACTAAATTACTCTAACAGAACAGTCCTATGATTATATAATGTTTTGTTTTTTGAAAATGTTTACGAGAGGTGTTGAGTGGTCATTTTGTTTTATTTTGTAGTGTTTTTTTGTATTGTACTGTATCATGCATTGTTTACTTCCCCCCCTCATTAATATATTAAACTTATAAATTAACCAATACAATGCTGAAATGATTTAATAACTTTTAAAAATTCAACTCATTAGTGTGACCTGAATTCTCACAACAGTCTCTGAATTTGGACACAATCAGGGCAAAATCCCACAAAGATATGTTATCACATGTACATACAGTATTCATATCGATTTAATTCATCAATAAGGCCATATTCAATAAAATACATGAATCCACAATGTCCAGCATGTCGGCATGTCCAGTACGTGGATACTACCGACTATGATCTGCTTGAACTTTACACTGGCAGCTAACGCTCTCACTGCTGTCATGTCTTCTATAAAGGAACATGCTGTTCAGACGGAGGAGAAAAGGCCATCTCAGACTGCTGACCGGGGAGTCGTTTTGTATTTTGAGGATGAAAGAGCAGTCCTGTAGAAGGAGATGATTTAGAAAGGGAGCATTCAGTCATTTGGAAACAAAAAAACAAGTCACCAGCCGTGGTCGCAAATAGATGTTCTGTTCATGTAGAGTTGTTGGACTTTGTTCCGATTAGCTGGGTGGACCATGTGTGGCTTTTCAAATCATCCGTGTCATTGTTAAGCACATCTGATTTAGACTTTTTGACTTACACCAAATGGAAAACAGTACAGAGAAAACATATTTAATGTTTTATTGCATCAACCTCATTGAATTTTGTAAATATATGCTTGTTCTGGATTTGATGCCAGCGACACGTTTCAAATCAGGTTGGGACAATAGACTGGGAAAGTTGTGGACGGCTCCACTGGATTGTGTTATGATTGAGTATGAATTGAAAGGCTCAGTGGTTCACAAGCAAGAACGTGGCAAGGTTCAACCCTTTGTAAAGCACATGATTGTCTAAAAGATATTAGTACATGGGCTAGGGAACACTTTGTAACCATTGTTGGTGACACAGCATCCAAACTTTTGGGGATTTTTTGTTAGATTCTAATAACTTTATTGTTATTACAACTTTTCTCTTATTTTTCCACACACCGCCCCCCCTCATAAAAGTTACTGCACCCTGGGACGAAACTGCAGAAACTAAAAGAAGGAAACTAAACGCTCCACATGTTGCTTTTTGTCTCGAAGCTCAGGGAAAACATCTCAAAAGAAACTGTCAACTGTGCTAATCTTTTGATTGTCTGTAGTTAAGTTATGAGAAGACCAGGGAAAAAAACAGAACAACTCCCCGGGCACCTCACAGACCCAGCAGGGAAACACTTTCATGAATTTAAGGTCCCACAAGACGCTCAAGGCTGGAGTGCTTTTTGCTTTTTTTGGCTCCGTCTCCGTGTCTTGTCTAATTTCTGTTTTTCCAAATGGGATTCAGTAGTTGTTTGCCAGGCTGAACAATGTTGTAAAACAAGAGGCTGTGATAAAATGGTAAGAATGAATCAGTCATGTCATTCACCATCACAAATCGGAAAGGATTAAGGGTTGTTCAGTCTGTACAATAGTAACAGACCTGAAACTATGAGTTGTTGTGTTTTTGTATGTTTAGAATGAGCCTTTTATATCTACAGTGAGTTGGTCCTCTTACAGGGAGACCACCATGTTTCCACAGTAGTTCACAACCGACAAAATAGAGGATCGTTCAGGTTTTAAGCTTCCAACGTAAGTGAGGGGCTAAGATGTTTTTTATATTTCCTTCCTTGTTTTGATACTTTTTTCTTGTTTGGAGTGTCTGGATTGCCTCTGGCTTTTGTAATGCTCCAAACATTAGTCATATTTTCACCAAAACTTGGATAAATCCCATGCGTCCATCTTAATTGTGTTCTCATGTTAGGGTCCTTTTCTAGTCTGACTTCCATTTCCAGGCATTTCTCGAACAACTGTTGCTCCATAAACAAAATAACAGACTCAAGTCAGGAGTCATTATCATCTAATTAAAAGTTTTGTTCACTTGTCTTTATCATGAATGAACGTGTGAAGGTAATCAAGACATCCGACAGCCGACAGCCAACAACACCTAGAGAAACTCCAAACAAACTGAGCTGCTGCTGCTGTGAAGAGGGGAGATGCAGACAGATGATATTAAAACAACACATAATTAAATGAAAATAAGAAAATTAGTCAAAACAACACAAATATTTGCACTACTAATATACTGAGAAAAAAAAAAAGGAGGCTGGCCAGCTGAAATCAAATTCTCCAGCATGTTCCTCAGTCCTCTGTTTTAAAAGCAAGGTGCATGAGAGCAGTTCAAAGGCTGACAGAGAAACAGATGGACGCAAAGAAGAAGAGAGAGAGACAGGGGTGACGAGGTGAGTTATGCTCTCCGAGTTCAGAGAGGGACGGTGAGCTCCGATAGAAAAAAGAAAAAAAAAGAAGTCACACAACAAAAAAAGCAAAGCCAGCAAGCTGTGGTAAATCACAAGGTCCCCACAGGGACATCGTGATTTCAATCCTCTTGGCATGCCATCTGCATATTTCCACCCAAGGCAAGAACGACCCAACGACTACACATTCTGACATTTACATTTGTGAAGGACATTCCTGTTTCTTTTTTATTTTTGGCTGGAGGCCGACATTGTAACACGGACCTATGACCTGTTTCACACGGAAAACCAAACACGAGGAAAAATCTATATCAGTGTATGCGAAGGCACATCTGCGAATAAAGAACATCTTCAACGCTCACATGCTTATGTTTATTGAAACAGGTAAGCTGTAATCTCTCTTTTGAGAGATCCCTTCCCAAAAGCAACGCCAATGTAAGTGCTGTGAGACATAATCCACCGTCCTTGTTCCATGTTAAAATGCATTCTTATGTTCAGTCAAAGCTAAGACGAGGCTCAGTCAGTCCAAGTTACAGACAGAAAGTGGAGAGCTACTAGTTTTTGCTGTTTAGTACCAACTTCTTTCTGGATTTTTGATATCAAGAACAATGTAATTTTGAAAGATACTCACTCAGTTGGATTTTTGATTGATTTGCTAATATCCTTGATTAATGCATCATTATGTAACTTTTTTACCTTAAAATAACAGCTTCAAACTCATTCTGATGGTACAGTGTCTTGCAATAGGGTGAATGGTGTCTCTGTCTCAGTCTCCACCCCCTTGATCACTTGTTTCTGCTCTATGTAAATTCAGGTCACTTCAAGATACAAGTTTTCAATGACATAACATTTGTTTGTAATTAGCTCCTTTGTTACGTCTGACAAATTGTCAGCGATCTGGGATTTGTATTTATGACAGCGGTTTGCACTCAGATGCTGTGGCGGGCGCCAAATCGCACAAAATGCCAATTTCTACATAACGTTGCTTTAAGTGACAAAGAACTCAAACGTTTCACTCACAATCTGAAGCGTTATCAGTAAATTTTACACTAAACGAGACTAACAACTGATGTGTGCATTTATCTGTAAGTTAAGGCTGTAAAGAAGTACATTTGAGTTCTGCACAGCTGTTTTTTTTTTCTTTGCACGTCAATCCAGGGATACTGGAGAAATGAAATGATCTACTGAGCCGTATTTTCCAGGTCTTCAACTTCCTACACTGGTTCAGGCAGATCAGCATTTGACGACCTGGAAATGAGACTGAACAATCATCAATCTCTCTCCAGAATCGCTGCCTACCTTTACTCAGCATTCTCACAGCCCCATAAATTAAATTTATATAACACATAATGACAAAAAATCTGTTCCAGCTCGGACACTATTTAAGTAAATTATTCAAGTTGTTACATAAAGCAAAGATCAAAATGATGTATCTGCGTTTGCGAGGCGCTCTACTTAATCTGATGAATCGCTATATTCAAATTGAGGATTTTTGTTTGAGGATTTTGCTTTTTTTTTAGGGTAATGATGTCATAAAACATGATGACAGACATCTGAAGCTCAATAGAGGCTTCAACTGTGAAAAAATACATTCAGTAGAGCTCTATTATAAGGTTTTGTGGCAAGCAAAGACACACAAAAGTCAAACCTGGACATCAGTAAAACAGAAAATACAAACCACTAGAAGCCAAAACAAGCCTTTCCCCCTGTATTCACTCTCATTGGTCACCAAAGTGAAGCAGAGTGCACCTCCGTGTCCGGTGTGTTTTGGAGTCGGTTAACACTGAATCTGTGAGGAGGATGTGTTAGCCGTCTTTGATCCTCGGCGGGGGGGGGGGGGGGGGGGGGGGGTTGCCTATGCGCTATTGACAGAGCTGGAAAGCTGCACTCACTGATGGTGCTTGAGCTCGGATTTCAGCATCCGTGCAACACAGACGTGCATCGTAACTAAAAAACAAATAGAAGAATCACATCTTGATGTCCTTTTTTTGACCTGTGGTGAAGGCAAACGTTTCAAATCCTGTCTTAAAATGATTCTATTCATCAACTGCAACACTGGCCTTTCTGACAAACCGTCACGGCGCCATATCTTTCGTTGCAATCTCTTTTTGTTCCTTGGTGTTATTTCAGGATGGACGTCATCTAGACTGATACTGGATATGGGTTACTTAAGAAGTAGTATCATCAAATAGAATAATCAAGACATCGGACTTGTAGCGAGGCCTGCAGTAGGACTGTAGCCTCAGGACAAACTGAGAGAGGGCACCGTGGGGGGGGGGGGGGGGGTCCCTGACATTGATGTTTGCTCTGCTCTATGGCAACAGGCAGGACCGTTTTTGTTGCTCCAGAACTGCCTTTTATTGACGTCTGATGATAATGCCATTGCTCCACTTGCCCTTTTACCATTATTGGGTGATGATAAAACAAAAAAACTGAACAGAAAACAATATGGTCTAGCACCAAGAACCTTTGAAGGGGGTGCAGTCAGTCCCCTTCCAATCTTGCACTTTCGAAACAGAGCTATATCTCAAAACGACAAAATCAGCGGGGAAAAGAAGGAGAGGCTCGAGAATCACTGTTGATGGCTCGCACGGTACTTCACTTTCACTATCTTGTACGTAATTTGCAGTCTTTTCATGAACTGGCTCCCACTGACTTTCAGTACAGACCAAATATTAAAAAAAACACACACCCAGGACTAATCAGAACGTGTGAATTACTGAGTTACGTGTTATGAATCTTATCAAAAAAAACATGCGCCCCGTTTCAAAATGCTGCTGGATCATGACAAACCACACATTTTGTTTTGCATAGTAACAAGACCAGATTACCAGCATTGAAATCATGAGAGACCAGAGTCTAATATTAATGAATTCTGCACATGACGTTATGTTGCTAATGTAGAGTACTGCCTTGGATGGGTGTTACCGCAGTCCACAGTTTCTCCCTGCAATTTTAAAAATCCAACAAAGCACACCGCCTTTCTTAAAATAACTTCCAAAACATGTACAAATTGGATTAAGTGTAGCGGAGAGGAACGGAGCTCACCTCTCTTAGCATTTGCTTGCCTCACTCGCCAAATCGTCTTGTGGATCTCAAAGTTGTAATTTGCGGGCAGGGCTTTGATCGCCTCCTGTATCTCCGGGTCCCGCAGGATTTCATCTGGAATCTGATTGGCTACCCGCCGTGGTCCTCGCACTGCAGGGAAAGTCAAATGATTGAGCCGTTAGGGAGGTGAACACAGGTCGAATCAAGGTCGCCGTATCTGATGAAAACCAACCCTATGTGCATTTTTACAGACCGTCACACAAAAGGGGCACATGACACTTCAGACATGTTCTACAGTCTGCATGTGGAAAGGGGGGCATTACAGTTCAGGAAAGTCACTTTCCGAACACAAACTTTTAGTAGATTGAGAATGGAGGGACAGAGGAGCACCAAAGATTTGTCCTAGTAGCATCTTTCATTTTCAATTTTCTATGTACAAGCAACTGGGAAGCTTGAAATGCCAGCTGTAATGGGAACAAAGCTGAGAGCGATTTGGCTCAGATTTTTGCTGGCAGTGTTTGAAGTCTGATGTAGCCCCACTTGTTCTCAAGTACAGGCAGAATTATTTTGATCACAATCTACAATCTTATTTGGGGAATGATGAATAAAATTACTCTTTTGGGTCGGTTTCTGTTTTGATGAGCAATGAGAGCAAAAAAAAAAAAACACTTTCAACGGGCTGGATAAATCCAAGAAAAACAAGCAGATTAAGAAGGGCATGTGTGGCGCTGCTCGGAGTCCAGTCTCCATCGAGCAGCAGGGACACCCCGAGGTCTTTTAACCTAAACCTCCTCACATTTCAGAGACAGTATAGAGGACACAGTGACCTCGTTGGGTTGTACAGCAGAGGCTGTATCTATGTTTCAGCAGTTTACACATTCATTTAATCAATTTCCCACCGAATGGATTGAACCAGCACTTTGTATTCATTTCTTTTTTATTATGCATACATGTTATGTTACATGTTTTTAATTTGTATGCACTTACTGGTACTCAGCCTTGCACTGCTTTACTTTCACTTGCCTGGCTCAGTGTTGAGTTCAGTAAAAGACTCAATAAATAACATTCAAAGTAATACTCTATTCTATTTGTTGGATTATTTATCCTCCAGAAATGTAAATGTAAAACTTGTTAAACAGTCATGCACTGCAGTCATAATTCACGTAGCATTGAGCTACTTTCTATACAAAACTTTGCCATCAGACAGCGATGACGCCGTTTCCTGCTTTGTCACCGCTGCTGTCAATTGAGTTGAGCTAACTTGACAGCAGAGTCTGAGTAAATCACATACATCTGAATCATAAATTCTAAACACACAAAGTGAAACATATGAATCCTAAATTAAATAAAAAAAATAAAATGAAGTTAATCAAAACCGCCGCACTTGCTCCATCTGTTGTTATTTTAGAAATGAGTAAACACAAACTTTGGAAGAACACTTTCCTCGTCTCTTCTTAATTGAAGTAAACTTGATTAGAAAACAAACTTTCTCCACTAAATCTTGTTATAGATATGTAGATGTCGGCTGTGAGCATCATCATCACCTTTCACCCCTCTTTCAACAGCCCTGAATCATCTCACTCCAGTAGATCCTGCAATGAGCTCTTGTTATAGTTGTGTTGTATTACTGTTTTCCAATATCTATCTATCTATCTATCTATCTATCTATCTATCTATCTATCTATCTATCTATCTGTATCTATATCTATATAGATATATCATATACATCTATATCTATATCCATCTATATCTATCTGTCTCTCTCGCTCTATACACACACAATATTTAATATATGCAGTTATGGCTGCAGACTGGCCCTTCCTTCATGTGGTTAGCTCTCCCTGTAGTGTTTTGACCTCTATGATAATTGGGATGGGGGGGGGGGGGGGTCCCCTGCACCTGATTGGAGCCACCTGCTGCCACCATCTCCTATTTCTGTCTGACATCAAGAAGATCCTGATTGGAGCGACATCCAGTGTGGTGCTCCGCCCACTTCCCCCTTCTTGACCCACGTGACTATTGTGTTGTGTACCGTTGATTCTTTGTGAGCTACTCTTAAAGACGCCCTGTGAAGTCTTTGACCTCTCGTAGTACTATGGAGCTGTAGATATGGAGCATTTTAGAGACACACTGGCTATAAATATGACTGTTTTTTGTTTACAAGACACCCCACAGGGCACCTTTCAAGTTAATGCAGTGTCGATTAGTGTTAATGACTTGAAAGCTGGTACTAAGGCACTTGGCTGAACTACGTGAGACTGAGCCAGGCTTAGCTGTAATGACTGATGCCGCTGCTGCGCACACACTGTTAGGTACACTGTGTATTTGTTTAGAGACACCGGGTTTAGGGGTGCTGTACTGGATGTTTCCTGTTAAATAGTGAGGTTTTATTTTCCTGCTTTTTAAAGAATAGTTTGCAGCACTTATTTTTAAGAGTCCTCTTTTGGCCATAATGATTTCTTTGATGTAAAACTGCACCCATTAGTCATTCTCCTTTGCAGTATGACTCACTCGTGTGCGTTTGGAGTTCTGAGCTCCGTGCAAATGACCAACGTGCCTTTTACCAAAAATTAACTAGTTTTATGTCGCTTCCCTTTACGAGCCGAGCTGTAACATATGCCCTCATCCGAATAAATTTCTTTGTATATTTTGTGGTGGAGTTTGTCTTTTTTGATAACTTTTATATTGTATTTTTCTGAATAATCAGCATTTACATAATATGGTTAGGATTGCACTTGTAGGTTGCCTAATATATTGTATGAAACATATTTTCCCACATGGATATAAAAAACAAACAAACAAAACAGACAAAAAAATGTATCTAAAAAGAAGTGCTGCTGGCAGTATTTACAGGTCAACCAGGTCGACAACACAGACCTCTACAACATCCTCGGTGACATGGATGTGCCATGTCCTCATCACCATCCTACAAAGGCAGTATACAAGTGTATATTATTCATGAACTGCAGGGGAATGTAACTGTGGAACATTAGAAAGGAAGTGCAACAATTAATGTTTTTAACCATCAAAATAACTTATTATTATGATAACTGCTTATTCAATGAGTCATGTTTTAAGAAAGCAGCTACTGAAATGTGGATATCTTCTGGTTTATTGACTCCTGTCAGACAATAAACAGATTATTTGTGGATTGTGGCAAACACAAGACATTAGAGATTGTCATCCTGGGCTTTGGGAAACATTGATCTGTTATATCATTTTCTGCCATTTTATAGACCAAATAACAACAAAAAAGAATCAAGAAAATACTTGAGAATGAAAATGATCGATAGTTGCAGCCCTGGTTTGTATTCCTTTTTCAAAACAGTTTAAAGAAAGGATTTAATAAAAAGTTTGCCAACACGGCGCAATCGTGAATCGAAGTAGGATTGCATTTGCAGTGTCATCCTGTGGGAAACAAGCACATGATTGCCAAGAAGAATGATGTTGGGCACAAAGTTTCCTTTTGACGAGCGAACACAGTTATAATCGCCAGCAAATCACACTCATCCTGCAAAAGCCTCCTATCTCTGGTCTCTCTCTTAAAACCACTTCTTGTCCAATTGCATGCCGCTGGAAAAAACAAAATACTATAATCCAATACAGCAGAATCAGACATTGCAATTCAATTCAATTCAATTGGAATAATGTTGCATCATCTGAGATGTGCTGTTCATATTTCTACAATCACGTAACCAGAGAGAAAATGTCGCAGCTTTATGGTGGGGATTTTTTAAGAAGACCATGCACAGATAGTGACCTTCTGTTATAATACACATATAAAAAAAAAACCCGAGATGACAAGAGTGATGACACCCTCGGTAACAATGAGCCTCCTTTCATAACCGACACAACCAATCTGCCAGCCTGGTGGAGCCACACTCTCCTCATCCACGTCAGGCTCGTCACGAAGTCCGGTGAGTCATCACACTCACGCGGATTTCATGCTAACAACTACCTGGAAAAGCAAAATGTTTCGTCATGTGAGTGGATTAAAGTGAACATGCTGGAAAGTTACTAAACAGCATGGCCAAACTGCTGCGCTGTTGTCCTGAAAACAGCTTCATGTCAGCAGCACAGCCGCGGCTCGTCAACCCGGAAGTCACATTATCACCATTAAAATTCATTCGTTATGTCTCTCTCCGTCTGTTGTTTTACATATTCCGAATTCAAAGTCAATATTTACCTGTGGGCTTTTTGGCAGGGACAATTTGGACTTCACTCGTGGGCGCTGCCATGTTTTCCCTCTCCCAAACATGACACATGTGAGCAGCGGGAAGGCGAAACCAATCGAGCGCAGATAGGTGAGTGGAGAGAAGTCGAACACCGATGCAATCGATGTTACTCAATGGGACAGGGACATGTGGACCGCACAACAGACTGACAACAGTTTACTTTGATACATCTCTATAGGTTAAAGTGTCCATTGTCTGCAGTGGCAATAATTAAATTATATTATGATCAGAAACAAGTTATACAACACTATTTATACACAGTTTAAAGTGATGTACATACCAGGTAAATATATAAAAAAAAGTATTAAAAGAACAACAGTACATGACACAAACTGAAGGTAAAATATACAACTAATAACAAATGAATATAAAATAAAATAATGTATACACTGACTGACATTGTAAATTAGATAAAGAATAAATGACACATGAAGGTAAAACATAAAGTAAAACTTAGGATAATATGTTGTGCAGCCATATTTATAAACTGATGGACATTTTAAATTAAATAAAAGTAAGAAGACAGCACAATAAATATAACACAAATAGTTACAAAAAAACAAAATAGATAAGCCTCTAAAATCAAGATAAAACATAAAATAATCAATAAAATAACTGGGCAGTTTCACATCAACTTTAAAAATAGATAGCCTATCTACATATATAGTATATACCAAGGCTACATAATATTCAGTATAATTAAAACGGTACTGTTTTTTTTTTAATGCCTCAATTGTAAGTCTTGTTCAATAAGTAATGTCATATTATTATATGCTATGCACTGCAATGCGTACGTGTGTGTGTGTGTGTGTGTGTGTGTGTATTAGTCATGTAACACATTATCTGATATTGATTTGAGTGGAGGCTGTTTGATCCGCAGAGTTTGTTTGTTTGTTTGTTTGTTTCCTGTTATTTTCCCCGCACCAGTGTGAGTAACGTCCCAGATCTCCCCTTGGTCTCTTTTCCACCGGGAGACGCACAGCTGCTACATGCGAGCGTTGTCCCGTCGTGTCACATCAGATCCATGATGAAGACCTCTGGTGTCAGGGAGCAGCGTGTCTCCGGCTGGCGCAGACGGGGACAGAGGCAGTGAGAGGGGACGGAGCAGGATGCTGCCCGGTGGAGGGGCTGAGGCGCTACAACACACTCTCTCCTTCCTTGAGCGCACCAGCGAGCTCTGAGCCATAGGTGGAGAAAGAAAAAAAGAGGCAGCGAGATCTTCACAGACAAGATCACTGCAATGTGAACAATTACGAGTGGAGAGGAGAGCTGACAAAGAAAGAGGGGATATTAAGGCAAAACCGGAGGCATCAAAGTCTACACTATTAAGGAGGATTTGAGGAGTCTGCGTTTATAATCCGACATCAGAGGCGGAATGTGAATCCAAATAACTTATGTTAATTAGAGATTTTAACGAATATGATGCGATGTGAATGGCTCTGAAGCACCGAGGGGAAGAATTTCAGATTGGCCACTTGAATTTAAATGTCTGTGGGTTTTTTGGGGGAGGACTGCTCGTGAGCCTGTGCTCACCGTCGACTTGCCCCCAGAACTGATTTGCAGTCTCCACTGTCATTTGCGCCTTAAAAAAAAAAAAAAAAAAAGCAGTTGGCTATCAGAGGTTGTATCGGACAACTTCTCCTGTTTTTTTTTCTCCCACACCTCCTGCTCACCACCAGCACCACCACACACCACACTGGAGTTATCAGCATTTCGGACTGAGGAGGGGGATGGTTTCAGCGCGCCCGGTTCGCAGTGATTGCCGCCTAATTTCCCAGCTCCGACGGTGCGCAAGACTTTGTGGAAAGGGAGATTACTGTTTGTTGTCGGTGTTCGTCGCCAGATCCGCGGCGGTCTGCAGCGCGACTCGACCCGGTGGATCGCGAGACAATTCCGAGGTGTGACTGCTGACATTTTACGCGGCGAGCCACGCAAGAAAAAAAAAAAAGAAGAACGCTCCGGAATCAACTTCACAACTACAGCGCGCAAGTTTAAAGTCTGGAATATAAGAATAGATGATTCTCAGAGGACAGAGGACGACATACACATAGGCCTGCAAAGATGTTCAAAAGGGGTGAGTGACTCTCAACTTCAGCACCAGAATGATTATATATTTATATATGTTTTGCTGTTTCTGCCTGTTTTATCACCATCATCCAGGCGTGTGAGGCGGATCCTGCCTCGTCCTGCTGATGTGCGTAAAACCAGCACTTTTTTTTTTTTTACGCGTGTGAAACAGTGTTTAAACATGACACGCTCGTATTGCACCACGTTGTCCCGCAGATGTGTTATTCCAGGCGATGCGCCATTCCTTCAATCTGCACAACGCGCACTTGAAGGGCTCCTGGTGGATGAAATATTCATCCGTGTTAAGGAAACATGGGGACGACTGTGCGATATTAATACGCCTGATGCCGCACTGCAGTTTATGAGTTGTACCCGGGTCACAAGGCTATCTCTCCGGAGCGCCGGAGCGTTATTATTTTGCTGTGTGTGTCACAACATCTGGATGTGATGGATCAAACCCGCGGTTCAGAAGGTTATTCTCCTCTGGCTACACGCTATATCGACACTCCAGACCTCTAAGCACCTCATAAGAAACGGGGGCGAGCTCCTCAAACTTTTAATATCAAGATAAACACACACTATAGACCACACACTCTTTATCTGATGATCTTTGTCCCATGGTGCGTATTTTTCCCTCCCTTTTCTTTCTAGGTTTGACTTTAATTGGCCGTGCAGCCGCAGGACTGTCTGCACTGGGTGTCTGACAACAGTAGGGAGAGTCAACCCTCTAATGAGAATAGATTACAGTAATACATGCGCCCATTCGCTATCATCAGGGGAGTGAAATAGCACCGAAATTAAACTGTCCCTCATTTTGCTGGGGCCCCCGGAGCGCCCCTCGGGGACCCCTCGGAGGTCCCCAGGCCCCACTTTGCGAGCCACTGCATCAGGAGCTAGCCTTGCACAGCACTCTGCCATTACAGAGAAGGAGCCTGCTTACTTGTTTGTGTTATTTAAAGCAGTTGGTATTAAGCTCGGAGCGGCTCAAGAGATACTGAGAGACCTCTCACAGACACTTGCCTGGTCGGGGTCACTATGCAACGCTCGCTGCTCGTGCTGCGTTTGTAGTTATGTAGTCTGTCTTGTAATAAGAAAAACATCTGTTTGTGTGTGTGTGTGTGTGTGTGTGTGTGTGTGTTTTCTGCTGCGCGCCTCAGGGGCAGTGAAAAACAGCATGTTTTTTTTTCCCCTCGTTGCCATCAGATCGATTATTGCTGTTCCAACAGGCGAGATGAAACACAAGCGCGGCTGATGAGCGCTTATAGCTGGAACAGCTTCCAGGGAAGGCCTATTGTCTCCAGCTGCATGTTGACAGCTCGTCGTGGCTGATCTTCTTATCATTTTACGAGAAGTGATACGTCTGGATTTCGTTCTTTCTTTCTTTTTTTTGGAGTTGGGGGGTGAGAACTAGCCTGAGTCACGATGGCGATGATGTTCCAGAGGAGGCTCTTTACCGTTTAATGTATGAGCGCACATGCCTCTGTGTCCTGTCAAGCTAATGGGTTATGCTGGTAAACGCTATCGCTATTGATACTGTCATCATTATCATCAACAGATCCTCAAGGAGACGATTTCCCATAGCACACATTCACTTTCCGTTCAGGGGTTGAACGTGAGAGCTGAACCTGGGAGGTGATTGACACGAGGGGATGCTCCATCCCTGCTCCGGCCAAGGCTTTTTTTTTGTGCATGTGAATCAGCCGTCTCACCGCTGCACGGCGCCGGACAGGAAATCACTTAATTCAAGACAAACGACTTCAAAGTAGACATTTCGCCAGTCTGCCAGAAAGTGCTCAGTATGCCAGCGAGTCTCGCTCTTAGAATAGTGAGGCGGAGATGCCTCGGCGTTGGCAGGAACAGCGCAGAAGTTATCTGGTGAATTTGAATGGTGGTGCTGAAATAACACATCCTAGGCTGCTTCTCTCTGACGCGTCAGGAACCGCACTGACCGTGACAGACCCGCCATTCACAAAGCACAAGGGGAGGAGAGCGTCTCGGTTGACACCCTGGCGGCACCTCTCGGGGTTTGGCTTCACATTGTCCAATTACCATGTTATAATGGGACGGGCACGTAGATTCTTGCGATGGCCTTCACCCCGGCTCACGCTTTTTTTTTTTTTTTTTTTTTTTTTGCCTGACAGTCGCTGATCTCTTCATCTGAGCTTGTACAGGTTGATCCCAGCCGCGACAAGGTGCGCTCACGTCCATACCGTCCGCTGATATGTCTAGACATGTCCAGCATTATCTAGGCTGCGAGTTCGACCGCAGGTGGGACAACACGGCGCTCGTATCGTTGTTTGAACAGTCAGAGAGTGGTGTTTGTGATGCTGCCTGCGAGTGCGAATGTCTTTTCCGCAGCTTATACAACAACTACATGTGCGAGTGAGTGTGTAGATTTGGGCAGCGTGCACACACACACACACACACACACACACGCGCGCGCGCGCGCGCGCGCGTCACTCCATCTCTGTCTCGGCTTCTCCGTCCATCTCTCTGTCTCGCTTTCACAATCTCTCTTTTTCTCAAAAGCAGTCAGCCATGCAGTGGGCACACAAGGGGAGATCTGTCAGAACAGCTCCGAGATGGAGAGGACGATATGTCCACTGGAATATAGGCTGCCGTGCTGCGACGTGCTGTAATTGCTGCTGCTGCTGCGTGTTATTCAGGATTATTGGAGGAGGGCTCAGCTCAGGCGGTTTGCCGCTCTGACGCTCCATGCAGATGAGCGTAGACAGGTATGCAACCCGCATACTTGCAGAAACAGGAACAGTGACAGTGTGCAACTCCCCCCCCCAAACAGGAAGACAAACACACACACAAACACACACACACACACACACACACACACACACACACACTACAATTACTTTTATCATGAAGGTGCACTGCTGATTATCTCATTTACCTCAAATGGTTTTTGTTTATTTAAACCCACTGATTATGAATGTGTTTCCGACCTGAATGTCACGGGTTTCCTCTCTCCCCACGTGCAGCCGCTGTTTTCATTTCAGAGCAGCATGAAAAATCAATCTGCAAAGACTTGAAACGTGCTGTAGAATCTCACACACCAACACGAACTCATCTTCATTTTTTTTTTTTTTTTTTTTAATCCCTTACATCATTGTTGCACAGTGATTCCATTGCGGGGCGGACGCTATTTTTGGAATCCTTTTCGCTGTCGTTTTTTTTTAAGTACATGTCAAAGTACACGGGACATTGGAGAGCAATTCAGAAGCTTTCAAATCAACTCTGACCATGGATCTCTTGCTCCAACTGAGCCTCCACCAGGAGATCTTCATACCGTGCCGGCATAAAGTGAAACTGAAGGCTGCGTGGGAGCGAGGAAATCACTCACAACCTGTGTCATGCTCTGGAATGCCGGTACGCCTTGGCTGTAATGTTAAGAGACTCTTAATTTGTACTTAACCGGCTAAACCATGCAACACCACTGATAAGAAGCTTCCAGCATCAGCACTACACGCCTTACCTCAACCCTTCTACCTTAACTTTAAACTAATCCATCATCAACCGTAAAATCCAGGTTCTGAACCTGAAGTAGGACTCTGAAGGGCTCAAACACACACACACACACGTGCGGCATTGCTTGCTTTTTTTTTTTTTTTGCAAGTGTCGGAGATAAGACTAATTGGGAAATGCATGTGTTGGCGGAACGTGACAAGCATTTTTTTTTCAGGTTATTCAGCTCTGACAGAACACAAGAGGTTGCGCGAACACCGCGCATCGTTCATTGCCTTTATGTTTGTGCGCGCTGGCACGCCTATCAGCTGTCGCCTGAATGCTAATTAACAGGAACAGCAGAAAGGCTTGGAGGATTGCCATTAATGAGTTCAGCACAATGAACGCGGCATAAGGGAAGCACCTGTGGCCCCTGCTCTTCAGCTCGGCTCAGCAAGGGCCGCATCTCGTGGACGCGTATCGATGGCGTCAGCGCGGCTCTTCAGCCAGCACCGCTCTCCACTACATCTAATAAGCTCAGACGTCAAGGGGCTTCACTCTCCCTCCGTTTTTAACCAGTGGATGATATGACTCATAGACATCAAGTGCTATGTTGATGGTTATAAAGCAAAATACTGGAGCCATAAAAACAAACGGCCTCTCTTTCTTTGCTACCAAACGACAAACAGGGCCTTTTTTTCCTGAGCAGGGAGACGCACGCAGAGCCCTGAGGCAAACACCCAGACGAGCGTTTTTGTTTTTTTTTTGTTTTTTTTTTATGTGACCACGTGGATTTGCACAAGGGCAATAAAACGCCCATCTGCCGTTTTAATATGTTGCAAAACTTTCAGCCGTGGTGGAGGCCCAGAGAGAGAGAGAGAGAGAGAGAGAGAGTTCTATTTAAAGAGAATAGATTCCCCCGCTCATATTATCATCTTCCTAATCCTCTCACAGTGTCAGCCTTCTGCTATCACTCCTTGTCAACTCGGCATTGTTGTACTTTTCAGCCCCGGCTTGTGTTTCCGCGCGGGTTGAGAGGCAGCGCGGACTGACGACTGACGGTTTTTGGAGGAGAGGGTGTTTTTGAAGGGGATAATGTGGAGAGGAGCAAAAATATAAACCTCAAACTGATCCCCCTAAATCTTTCTAAGCCGCCCTGAAAAATAGAAAAAAAAGGCGAAGTCTGAGGAGAGGACAACACTTCCACTCCTGTCTGACACTTGCACATGTAAATGTAGATGTGCATTTTTAGGACTTTCCGGTTGGAAATGGGCAGAATGAGCTGATCGACATGTCAGGCAGGCGCGGGAGAATGGAGCCTTAACCTCTGATGTGATAGAATAAGGCAAGCAAAACCTTGACCCATTGGTAGTCTGTGGATCCAGCCCTGAGAACACAGTGTCAGGAGTAATTGACAGAGGAACATTACCAATTATCGGATAGCTGAGTCACATTTATTACACTGCCACACAATGCACCCCTGGCTCTGTCCATGCATCCCAAACATCTTATTCAGCCAGAAGGGATTGTCCGAATCCAGAAGCCATTTATTTAGCGGCCAATACTCAGGAGTGTTTCCATGAAAGCCCCCTGGCATGGTTTCCACCACGTGACACCTAACAGAAGATGACAAATAATTAACGTGTGTGTGTGTGTGTGTGTGTAGAAGAGGCACTGACTGGTGTGCATGTCAATTTTTTTTAAATTTTTTTTATTTTTTACCATGAACTGTTGTTTATTTTTTTCCGGGAGCCATTTTCACACTTCCCTGTCAACCATTTCACACTGAATTAGGGCATGAGGGCTGTGAGTTCAGAAGTGGATGCGGTGCTCTTACGCCGGCTGAGGACCCTCTTATTAATGCCGTCTAAAGAGACATCTGAATCTCTGAATCCACAGGACATTCCTCGACTCTCGAGAGGAGTCGGTGGTGGAGACGACAGGACATACGTGGAGAAATCTGTCCATCTCCATTTGCCCTTTAAAAGGAAAAAAAAAAAAGGAAAAATCACCTGATTCTTGTGCGAACGCCATCTCCTCAGCCTTTGTTGTGGAAATGAGATGCAAGGATGGTCATTAGCGGATGATAATGAGGTGAAAGAGACAAACAACCTAAGCCCTGTTGGTTTTTCTAATATTAATAATTAATTTCTAATTAAGTGGCTAATTGGAGTTTAAAGGTCAACGTCAATGAGAATGCCATGGATCTTAAAAGACAGGAGGGAGGCGGGGGAGGGACATGGGTGTGTGGGGGGGAGACAGGAGACTGTTGACAGTAATCCCAGGTGCTCTCCTGTTACTCTGACAGCTCGCCCCCCCATCCTCCCCAGGCGACATCGCCTCTGTGTGCTGAGGACAGCAATTCGGCTACACCAGCACCTGGGCATCTGCCCTTTTGGCATTGAGAGTTAGCAAGCCCTCAAGATGGAGTGGCACATCGCTGCAAGATAGAGCCGAGGTGAAGGAAAAGGGGAGAAGGGGAGCGTCTGTCGCGTGTTCGTGCTCCTTTGTATCAAGGATAGAAAGGACAGATTAAGACTGGGCAATGAACGAGAATTCGTCAGTTCTTGGGAGGCGTTCGGTTGAAAGATTCCTAATTATATTGTTTAATGTTGGGTTTCATGATGAAGCACAGAGCGGGTTGTTTTTGCTCTGAACCTGTGTGTTACCGGTGAACCTTGTGGATAACCTGTGTGTGACTCTGTGCAACTTGAGTTGTGGGAAGTAAGGGAGTGAGTGTTTGGGAGAAGGACCAGCACATGGCTGCAGCCACAGAAAAGTGCATGCTGTTGGGAGGGCTTTAGTCAGCCAGGAAGCGTTTGGATGATATCAGATTGCAGCACAATTGTGAGGCTGAAAATCGTGTCCGCCGCCACATAGGAGGAAAAAAAAAAAAGTCTGCAAGGTTCACGTGACGTTACTGTGGCATCTTGTGGCATTATCCACATCGAGAGTTGCTCAAGACTGTGGATAGCTAGTTACCAGGTAGGACACATGCTGAAGTTATAACCAGAGATCTTCCAATTTGGAGCTGTGGATCTGGTGCAGCAGGACTGTGTGCGCAGCCTTAAAGGAGTCATCACCTGGTTTTCTACATATCCAGTCCCTCTTGGATCGCTTTGGATCAATTCTTAAAACTTATTAGAGAAAAAAAAAAAAAAAAAAAATCAAACATAGAGCTTGTTCTGACACTTTTTCATACCGCGACTTTCTCACGCGAGATTATGCGCGAGGTTTTGACCGGTCCGGATGTGCATTGTATTAATATGTAATGAGGCGCACGTTGATTGGCCACAGGAAGGACAGAGCAGGAATGGGGGGCGAGCCTGCATGCAGACAGACTCCAAAACATGAACAGCCCCCTGTCATGGCACACACACTAAATGACGAACCTTACGGAATTCAGGCATTTATGTACGAGCCGGAGTCGGAAACCGAACGGGAGAGTGAAGAGGCAGAGACGGTGGAAGAGACATGTTTACAGCAGGACGTCTCTGAATGGTAAATTCTTTTTTTTTCCTTCTTACTTTTCACACTCGTGTTTTACATGTAAGACCTGAGTTTTAATGCTAACGATGTATGGCGTGAAAATGACAGAGAAATAAGCAGATTCGGCGTGCTCACTCTGGCTGAGGACGGCTGTGAGCCGATGCATATGCAAGTAGCCTCCTGTGGTAACGTCACCACAGGAGCAGAGTCAAAATCTCGTGCTTTAGGAACGCGCACTACTGTGCGCTATTCCTGTTCAGAAAAAGAGCCAAAGCGAAAAAAATAAGCCACTTTCAAACTCCAGCTTTTCAGGCAAGTTTCAACAGAGGTCCAACACCAATATGCATGATTTAACGCGAGAAATTGCGATTTCCGGGTGATGACTCCTTTAATTAATGGAAAAAGCAGTGCAACGCCATGCTTTGTGCTTAAAAGCTGAGGGTAGCTCACCTTTTAAATCTGCTAAAAAACATGGAACAAGTGATGAGAGGACGGAGGAGCGCACATCAGGAGCACTGTAACATAGGAACACAATGGTTTCGCTGGCAACGAGTTTCTTTATAGTATTTCTTGCCACCGCAATGTTGGGTCAGTGTTTAATCCAAGTGCTGTTTTTTCCTGGTTTAAAAAGCTACGTTACAAACAAGTTAAGTACCAGAATCTTCTTCTTATATCCACTAGACATCAGCGTTGCACGAAAACTGCAATTCATGATATTGTCTCGGTAATCATCAGTATCATAAGTATGCTTAAATCTCCTCAGATGGCACTCAGTCGCACTGGAACCGCTTTGCCTTATATTTTTTCACATATCTTTATTCAGTGAACATCCTTGACAGTGAAAAACAATCAAAACATTTTGGACGCCAGAGTTGGATGGTTGTCACGTATTTGGGAGTGCAAATTGCAGGTGTCGGTCTGGGCAGAGACCTTCATGCAGGCGGGCTCCTCGTCTTCCAGGGAATTAATACACGACTGTACGTCAGTGAGCTTTTCAAATCAGTCATGTGAGGATATTCATGATTATCCACTTGATGGAAATTCACAACGATCAACTTAGTGTTTTTTTTATTTTATTTGATCCCTAACAAATATCCACATTATTAATGATTATTGACATATGTTTTGTCAAAGCGCCAATGGCCATCCTTCCGATACAGTTATACACAGATATATAGTGTATAGCAATATAACCTAAAACTACTGGGGTATTATTTTCAGGCCATATCACCCAGACCTATAGGACAGGATTTGTGATTTGGTTAGTTTGTGAGCCCACGAGCGCCGGCATGCACTGGGCCTGCACACGGTGGCTTTTTCCCCTCTCCTGTGTGACATTACGTCCGAGCTGATCTGACTCCCGACATTGATTCATCTTGTTTATTATGCCTGGGATTAATCTCACACTCGTGTCACAGTCGTGTCACAGTCGGAACTCAATTTAATTTGAGATGTTTCGACGTGAAAACAATGGCTCATTCCGTCTCCGGAGTCCGCAAGGTTTGAAGATGTGCCCAATTGAAACTTTCTGCTCTGGCTGTTGAGTGAAATTAAAACACTCGATGAGGGGGAATGTGGTGAGGAGGAAAAAAACAAAAAGGACCAACAATCATCTTTCCATTTTCCAAGGCTGCTGTCTTTGGCTGTCGCCTCACTCACCTCCTGCTCCCACAGCTCCACGAGAGCCGGCCTCCTCATCTCTGGCTTTAATGAGACAGGCTACTGTCACAGTCACATCTGAGCTTAGTGCTTGTAATATCTGCTGTGTCTGTGTTACGGCAAATGTTATCTGTGCTCATACGTCTGTCACGGATCAGACTGACTTTTTAGGAACAGGCAGGGCTCAGGTAATTGCCGCAGCCTTTCAGGATTAATTTTACCCCGTGATGTTAATGCACGCTGTGGCCTGTGATACCGCAACTGCAGAGCCACTTAAAACGCTGCAAAACTCTAACCTACCGCAGGGTGATTAGGCTAATTGTGGGGCGCCATTTCAATCTTGTTTGGCTTGGGTGCAGATCAGATCTCTGCCTGGACTTAATATTCATGTTATTTTGATTGCCGTATATCCAGTCGCTCCTTGAAAGAGGCTGGTTTAATTGTATTAAATATTTCAAGAGAGAAACGGAGAGATACCGTCTGGCACCAGATGTTGTCTCCTATAATGGCTCGAGGAGGACAAGAGGATTTACACTAGAACCCAAAAGATAGTTGAAGAAAGGAGCGGATGAATATTATTTAAAAGGCAGGACTGAGAGACAGATGGAGCTGTAGTAATTACAGAATATAGGCCAAGGTCCTTTCCACAATCACACATCTTTTTATATGCAAATCCCTCACAATTGTCTTAGAACGGTGTTAAATTCAGTCATTTGCAGCGGCAGAACCGTGTTTTGACCTTACTACGGCTTGTACAATGGGGATAAGAGTGGATCGGAATTAGCAGTTTCAATATAACCTCAACTTTTTACACATCTGCTTGAATAAGAGGCAGCCCCGCTGTGCACGCAGCCTACCTTTATTCATTGAAATCTATCTCTGGCGCAGAGTGGGCCTCTCGCGCTATTCCATTCCCTTTGAATGATGGTGAAGACCTTGACATTTGTCTGTTTTCCTTCTCAAACAAGCGTTTGCTCCTCAGCATCGGCCCCTCACTCGCAGTAACCCGCCATGAGGACCTTGCGTCATAAACACTGGGCGTCAAACTCACAATAGGGGGTGCAAGGTGCTGTTTTGTGAGCTGGAGATAAGCTTGTTAATTATTCCAGTACTTTGTAAAGAGTACAGAACCCTTTGCTGGACTCGAATGACACGCAAAGGTGAATTGTGATGCAAGAATGTTAAAGTAACGAACTGCATCACATCCCCAACATCCTTAACTGATGTGGCTAGGGAGACCCTACCCGCTTTAGGATGGAGGAGTAGTGAAACATGTAGCTGGTCAATTTACATTCCAATCACCTCGATCCTGCTGGCTTTCAGTTATGAAACGCTTTCCTTTCAGGTTTAAATCCAGGTGCTTTCTGTTTAAGATGAAAGTGCTTGGAGAGCGTTCCCCTCTCGTAACATTTTGTCATCTCTTCGTTGGCCGCGATTTCGAAACAACAAAGGGACAGATGTCACAACAGTGTGGTCCGAAGGCAGAGTTATAGGGCCAGGCTGTGTGAAAAAAAAACAGTCAGATATGGATTTTCTTCCCTTGGCAGTGCAGGAGTTGTTTTTTTTGTTTTTTTTGTCAGGATTTTAATGATGAGCAAAAGGGGAAAGCTCAGAGCTGTTTTTATTCTGAAGAGAGGTTTCCACCCATCTGCTGTGGTTGGCGAGGGACCTTGAAGAGAAAGCTGCATCCCGCCTCGCCTGCAGTCAGAAAAAAAGAGAGAAAAGAAGCCATGAAAAGAGAAAAAAAAAAGTGTCAGGCTAATAGATAGTCACTACCATGTATGCTGCGTCTCGTAGCTGCTGCTCCCAGTCAAGGCCTCAATCACACACCGCTCAATTCCCATGAGAATCCGGGGGAACACAGAGATGGCACAGTCTGACAGCGAACACTGCCGCTGCTCTGCCCCAACACCCCGGTATAAGATCGCTGTCTGAGCCATGTGTGCACCCCTGACAGCTCCAACTCTTACAAAAACTGCAAGTCCCTTTATTCCCCAGATGGCCGGGAACAGCCTACAGTTTGCCCTCAGCAATCACGCTAATATGTCCCCAGCCCCAATGCAGAGAACCGCCTGACGTTAAAGTGTTGTTTGGAAATGGAATGTAATCTAGAGGGTAAATATAGCAGATGTCATCCGCTGCCAGCTCTCCAGCGAAACAATAAACAGAACATGCTGGCGTAATATTGACTTGTTATATCGCTGAGCTGGGGTTACATAAGATTTATGAACTGCCGTGGCAGTAACAATTCTACGTAGGGAGGGATTGATAGCGTTTGGTGGTAAAACTCCTCTGGCTGGGACATTAACTCAGCAGATTTGTCCCTGTCTTCACAAGCACAGCCTTGTCAATTATTTAAAAGAGCAAAACAACAGCCCAGAAAAGACAGCACTTGGTGTGTGAAGCTCATTTACACATCTCTATTCCCAGAAGTGTGCTCATGCGTTTAGGCCATAATAAGAGCTGGTCTTTCATCCCAATATGTCTGTGCGCTAATTCACACCATTGCCAACGTGAGTCTCCCCCCCCCCCCTCATCCCTCAAAGACGAGGGCATCAAGGGAAAACAAAAGGGACGCAGAGGATGAGAAGGTAAGAGAAACAGTGTTATTAAAGTCTTGTTTAGTTGCTCACTTCATAGGGGCAACAAGGAGGCAAAGGACTTCATTACTGTAGCGGAGAGATACAGGACCGGAGAGAGGGAGAGAGTGCGAGGACAGGCATTAGGCTCTGTCAGGGCTCTAATGGAAGAAGCAGGTTTTTTGTGTCACGGCTGCTCTCTCCACTGATGGATGGGGAGGTTAACAGTCGCTGTGAGTTAGGTAGCCGAGTGCACAGCATCCTCTGGAGCCTCCACACAGACGGAGCCCGCCTGTAGCTGCTGATCAGTCAGTCAGCCAATCTGACACGTTAACTTTTAACCCAGTTTCCTTGCACTTGGATAACCGACTAAAACACGGCCGCGTTGTCCCAGTAGTATTTTTTTTAGATGTTTTAAGTGGTTGCGTTGGGATAGCTGCATTGTTTGCTCTGCTTACATCCCTTTACATACTTGTTTCACGCTCTCTGGGGAGTGCACGGCGTTGTCTTTGAGGGACCGCAAAGTATGCCAGCTAAGGTGTGAGGCAGGTGTCTGAATGCGCGTCAGATGTTTTAAACTGGATCTTCCTTTTTGGAAACACAGATTGGGTTGCAGAGGGAGAGCCTGTGCCGCGCTGGTCAAAGGGAAGTTAATAGATTCAATGACATTGTCAACAAGGAAAAAGTACAAAGAGTTGTTAAAATGGAGAGAGGGTAAAGGGAGAGAGTGAAACAGGAGGGGGAGGATGAGAAGGAGATAAAGTGGGCAGTAATGATGTCTGGGGGAATGTATGCGTGACTGAGATGGTGTCAATGACATGAAAAGCCCATTGACCCCGAAGACTGATGCGCATTTCCACGGAGTGGATGAGGCTGCTGTACTTTTTCAAGGCACAAGGAGACATTTATCATGAGCATGTACCTGTATGAGCCCTGTTGAACAAGGGAATAAACACACATTTATTCTCACACACATTAAAACATGGAAATGTGCGTCTAATTGTTGAGATAAAGATATTAAGCTCAGCGGACATGATGAGACAGAGGACATTTTATCTCAAAATGAACTTTTTATTGTAGTTATATTCTCTATTATAAGTTTTTATTCTCCATTATATGTTACATTCTTCAATTTAGAAGTGACTGATTTGTGAGTGAAATAATATAGAGCTCACCACCTCAGGAGACCCAGTCTAATCTGTGTCTGTCCTACAAGCGCTGCAGAGGCAGCCACAGTTTACTATGCAGTTTTAAGACAGAGCAGCTTAACAAATACAACACATGAAAAATGAACAGAAACCAAGTCATTTAATAGTCTCTGAAAAGATGATTATGTTAAAGGAGACCTATTATGCTTTTTTATTTTTTTCTCTTTCCTTCAGTGTTTTATACTTGTTCTGCATGTGAAAGATCTTGAAAGTTAAAAAAGGTGAAAGACCGCACCAACAGAAGCCCCTTTCTTCAACAGAAAACACTGCTCTAGTGGTTCTGGGTCAGGCATGTGTGAGCTGACCAATCAGATCAGACTGTGTATTCAGGAGGGCGGGGCTTAAAGAGAGAGATAGAACAGAGCCTTTTCAGACCGTTATGCAGGACCGGATAGTATAAAAAAGCTCAGGGTTTTGAGCATTAAAACATGTAAACCTATTCTAGTAGTAACCCAAATAAAGTTATCATTATTCTCCTTCAACCACTTTCTGATTATTCCTTCCAAAAAGTACACGATGTTGTGCAAAGTGTTTGAGTTGCAGCAAGATTGCTTCAAAGAAGTGCTGTTCAGAGAGGTGACGTTTTATTCTGGGTGGATAAAAGATAAGAACAAAAGAGTGGAAACAAAGGAAGAAGAAAGACGGCTGAAAAAAGAAAAGAAAATACATTTTCGGTAGTATAGAGAAGCTGAAAAGAAACCCTATCAATGCCCCCTCCTCTTCCTTAAGAGGAGAGTGTTCCAGCGAGCCGTGTTTATCTCCGGATTTCTCACCCTGTTTGTGATGTAAACATCAGCCTCGTCCCAGAGTCTCCACGCAGTACAAGCTACATGATGTGGCGGCGAGAAGAAGGCGGGCCCACAGCCCGATCTGTCAGCACCCCTCACAGCAGGCCCCGCCACACACACACACACACACACACACACACACACACACACACACACACACACACTGCACTGGTTTGCAACTGTCTGGTAGAATGCATACATTTAGCCAGTTTCTCATCTCTGCACGGAGCACCTCGGCTTATGAAACCATGCGATGATGGCACTATTACCCCGCTGATCGGAATAGCTCTTGGCGCAGTGTGGGAGCAGCTGGGGCGATCTGGCCGCAGGTATACACACACACATACACACACACACACACACACACACACACACACACACACATACACTGTCTCTCTCTCTCGGTTGGAGATTCACACCATTGTTGTTACATTGGCGTTATGTATGAGCCCTCTTCAGCTCGCCGCCTCCCACCTAGCAGGTGCAGGCACTTCTATAGAACTAAAAGGCTTCAGCTCTCTCTCTCCATATACACTTCTCATCCACTCATCGTGGCCCACATAGTCCTCCTGGAGAATGTGATATTATGATCACATATGTGAGAAACAAAACAGTTTGTACTATAAAGTTTCTGTTGACACCAAACTGTTTTGTGTTAAATAATGAGTTTCCACTGTGAGAAGCACAACTTACAGGGAAACTTTGGTCTTATTCATGTAATGACTCACGTCGCTGTCTGCATAGTCGGTCGGGCCACCAGCTGCGCTTTAAAATGTTGAACATTTTTGATCTGTAGTGTTAGCCGCGCGTCTCGACAGAACAACACAAAGTTAAATCTTTGAAGTGAAAAAACGTGCTGAGTGTGGTACGATGGCAAGTTGTATTGAGACCTTCCCCTTCGGTGTTTGGCCGTGCCACTGCGGTTCGTGTCACACTGGACGATATGCACGTTTGCAGAAAGCCTCTGTCAGAATGGATCCTTTGTCATCATGTGATCCAGCCTGGGAGGTGTAGCAGAGTTTGGTACCTCTGTCTTCACAAATACCTCAGTGCCAAAATAAACCCAGCCGAAGCTGACACGGCAGAAAAACGAGAGGCACGGCAGATGTCAAATTATTATAGAAAGGCATTTATGAAAGACGGCTTTGAGGGACCACATAGTCGGCCCCTGTTTTAAAGATTATGTAGAGTAAGAGTTACAGTATATGAGTTTGAGTTTGTCGTGAATATATGAATATTGTCAGGGCCTCTGACGAGTGCACGAATGCAAGTAGAGGGCAGTTTTATTTTAATTTCGAACAAGGAACTGAAGAAAACAGAATAGTTTAAGCAATTTTCGCTCCGCCTCTGATATAAATCAGCGCCAATACATCAGATGCTTGTTGTGATTTTAAAAGATGTCAGACCGAGTCTCGCTGATTAGGAAAAGAACCCAAAACTAAACACAAATGAGCCTTAACTTGTCTGACTAATTTCAAAGTTCACATTCCCAAAAAATCTCACTCAACAATGAACGTCAGCATTTCAACAATGTTTGGTATAACTAAGACGCTAACTGGATTTCTTCCATCCCAAATCTGTGCAAATTAGTCTCCTGTCTGGAGGAGCAACAAGTACGCAACATCTGTCTGGATCGGTGCTGATGCTTAGCCAGGTCTGCTCCCTCGGCCTGCAGTCAAGCTCAGTCCTGCTGTGTCGATTCCAATTCCCTCCCTCGTCTCTGGCTTATGATTAATAAGACATGTCTGAGAAGTGCGTGTGCTCCCGTGTGTGTGCGTGCGCGCGTGTGTTAGCATTTGTGTTTAGACTGGGCAAAGAGAGTGGTTTTTCCCCTGAAGAGTATGTCTGAACATAAAAGCCGTGACCTCTCAGCACCAGTCCCGTGACCTGGCAGCTCGGCACACTGAGCCCCCTGCAGCCCAGTAAACACTGCAGCATAGCTCCCGTCACAACAACAAACAAGGCATTGTTGAAAGGAAGATGGACGTATGAACAATGAGCCAAGGTGTGTTCCGTCTGATCTGCAGGATGACTGGCGCGGTTTCGCTTTGAATGCAGATTTAATGGAAGAGAGTAAACAGGTAGCAAAGGTCACAGAGAGACATCCAAAGAAGATAAACTGGGGGCCTTTCCACACTCATCCAACAATTTGTTTACTGCATATTGAAGACATTGTGGTCCAGTTTGAATCCAGACAACGCACGTGTCCGCATGCGACGTGTAGAACATTATCCACATAAAGTGATCAGACAGACGTGCAAAGTGGAGTTATTTGAAACACGAAAGCATCTACACACACTCACACACACACACTCACAATTAGATCTCACCGCAACACTTTCTCTCTTTTCAAGCCCTCCTGGCAGGGACGACTTTGCGTGCGACCTCAAAATGAATAATTGATGTAAACTGGAATTGTCAGCAAGAGTGGCAAAATCACAAGGGCTCAGACTAATTGGCAAATGTTGTTTTTTTTGTCACTCATTTACCTTGTTGCCAGTGGTAAGAAATTAAAAAAATAGTGGAAACATAATGAGATGTGGATTGGACCAGGGTCGGGAGAAGTAGAACAACCCAGCGAACAGATTCATTTGAGACTAAATTAATTAGAGTCGAACTAAAAGGGAGGTTTTGTCTGGGAAATCACACAGGTGCAGTAAATTAAAAAACCTCCCAACTTTTAGTTTGGTTGCTTGAAATGTATCATCGGGCACAGGCAGAGCATATTCTAACAAGCCACGAAGAGTATTTTGATAACATGTTGACAACGTGAAATTGATAGTAATTTTTCACCCGACAGGTTAATTGAAGAATTCTCGAGCATCGCTGAAATAAAGACATCACTGTCACTGTTGCTCGAGAATGTGTGAGCGAGGCCAAGGTCATAAATAACAACTAGCACAGCGGTTCTCTCTGCTCAAAGAGATCTACACTGATGTATGGCCTAACCCTATAGTATGTCTCCAGACGGGGAGATTTCACACGGAGAGTGTTGTTGGATTCTTTCCCTCCCTGTCATTTCCTTGGCTGCCTTGCTTTGCTGCAGAATTTTTTCCTCCTCTATTCATCCTGAATTATTAAAAAGTGTTGTGATTCCCAGTATGATTGTGAATCTGGGGCTGCAGCTCTCAACTGCGCAGTCACATTTGCTTGTTTTTCTCGCTCCTCGCAGTGTTCACCCTGTCTTTTCTCGTGCTTTCCCCGAGCCAGAGCATGATGCTGCAGTCCTCACGCGCCAAAATCTCACCTTGAAGGGGGCAAGAGGGTGGGGGGATTTTTAGATGATGAATACTCAAAAAGTCGTGTCTGCCCTCGTCTACAGAGCGAGTATTATTTCTCTGAATCTGTATTCAGGTCAGGGTGCTTTTCACGAGGGAGGGAGAAGGGAGGGAGGGATATTTTTCTTTCCCATCATGCACCAGCAGCAGGACCCAAATTGGCACGGAGGGTTGGGCAGTTTCTCCAGGGATAAGCATCCTGTCTCTTGCCTGACTCCCTCCTCGGGAAACCTGCCAGGGGCATCCATTCACCACAGCACACACACGCCTGTTGTTTTCTCAAACATAACCGAAGACCCAAGAGACCGACACTTTCGTCCCCCCGCAGCTGACCCGCCACCGCGGCCAACGACCCCACCTCTCCTGTGTTTCGTGCTCCTTCAGATTCCCGTGGCTGCCAAGCTTGACGTGCCAATGACTCTCTGGCACTGCAGAAGCCACAGTGGCTGCCCTGAGAAAAGGTTATGAAAACAGCTGCTGGCAGATGAAAAATTCATGCGGTGCTACCATACATTTGAGTATCCCCGCCTCATCGTCTCCCTCTTCCTCTCTCTCTCTCTCTCTCTCTCTCTCTCTGGATGATGCACAGATGACACACCAGTCAGTACAGCACATGGGTCCGGGGCTCTTTTGTCTCTGATCTGTGGGAGAATATTAATGCAGTGTGCTGTCTGAGATGGATCAAACTATACAGTAAAGAGAGGGGATCTTTATTCGAGTCCACAAGCACTGGCTTGTAGGGATTTTAATGTGGCACTGGCTGGATGTACACCCTAATAGGCCAGTGCAGAAAACATGAGAGCGATCCTCAGAGAGCACAATAGAGGAAGCGATGTAGTGAGGGAGAGGAGAGAGTGATACGGTTGGCTAAAGAAGCTCCTTCTATAGCCGAGAGGACCGCTAGCTGTAGCTGAGACGCTGTGGTTGCAGCTGTTTTTCTTTAGTCCTCACTCGCGAGTTATTTCCAGTGCACATGTATCTCTTCACAAATCTTTAATGCTGACCAGCTTGCCTCCAAACTGATGTTATTTATTAATTTATTTTTTAGCTTCATAGGCCCGTGGCAGGCTTGCAGTGTACTGAATGTTCACCATTTAATGAGCTCAATAACTCGTATCTGGGCAGGAGTTATAGTAGAAGCACGAGCTCTGTTATATTTGTTACTACTCACCAATAATTGCATGGTATTGACGATTATTTTTTTAAGACTGCAAACTGTAACACATTGAGATGATTGTGTTGCACTGTCCTGCAGCTGAGATGTGCTATGGTAGTCTTCAGATGCTTGAACCTCAATCATTCAGGGCTCTTTTCATGAGACTCGTCGCCAGGTCCTTATTTTTCTCTGAAAGTACAGAGAGTGCTGAGAGACACCTTGATTTCTTTTATTTCGCCAAAGTGCCTCAGAGAATTGTCTCCTTCCTCGGGGCCACACGAGGCACAAATGAGACCAGTGTTCTTCAGTACCGGTCCCTCTGGGATTCCTGCCCTGCATGTTTCTAGATGTTCCCCTGCACCAACACGCCTGATTCCAAAGAATGGGTCGTTACCTGGCTTCAGTAGAGCTTGCTGATGAGCCGATCATTAGAATCACCTGTTCATCTGAAACATGCAGGGCAGAAGTTCCCAAGGACCTGGAGTGAAGAACACTGAGCTAGACTCTCTATGCCTGTGTATACTGTGACCAGGTAACCTCAATCAGACAAACAGTTTCACCTGTGTGTGTGGAGGCAGTGCATAGAGTCACATCTACTAACTATGTGAGCATCAGCATGTGTCACAGATTGTCAAACGAGTACATTTAAATCTAGAATTAAAGCTGCCTTTTAATGTGAACTTTAAACAAACATACCATCACATATATGCACATAAAAGTACATTTCTAAATATGTAATGCATACTGTACATGCTATGACGACTTAAAGGTGCAATTAAGAATCTGAGTTGAAAAGATTAAAAAGGAAAAAAACTAAAATTATCATAATCACACCAGAATGTAACAGTTTCGACATCATGACATCAATGTATTGTGTTGCAGAGATGTCTAGTGAAGTTAGCATGCTAAGCAGCTAGCCCCAGCCCATACCGGTCAATGGGGGTTACAGGCAATCCGACCTCCCAGTCTGGACTGCTTGCTGTATAACTAAGCTAACAGTAGCTGAAGTTAGCCGAAGTTAGCAGTTATTCTGATGATACGCTGCCCCCTATCTGTTTTATAGTATGAATTCATCAGTACACCAGTTCTTACATAGTGCACCTTTAAGAATGTCAATCTTCTATAAAACGACTCAAAAAACCTTGAAATATTCTGGTAAACAGATGATCAGATGTGGGAAAGATTTCATTTTGATGTATTTAGGTTGGCTAGCTTTGTCCCCAAAGTCTTTAAAGTCGGCAATATGGTCCATTTATTTAGTATTTACTCAGATTTTCTCAGCATTATTTGGTGAATGGTAATGTGGGTGATGTCTCATGACTAATCTCGCTTCGTTTCACATAACATACACTCAGAAATAAAGATGAAGAACAAAGCTGTAGAATACCATCTCAAAGAGATCAAGACATATCGCAAAAATCATTGTGTCAAAGCAGACTCTATATCCAGCAAAGGGCAAGAGATCCTGTCTTTATTCAGGCTAAAACCTGTTTTTCTAGTTTGAAGTTGCAGCACCTGTGCTTCAGATTGATTATGAGTTTGACTATTACATTGTGTGCCCTTAATAAGGAGACATCTTTCTCAAAAGCATTGGCACAATTACATATAATGATAGAATCACGTTGCTATCCCGAACCTTCTTTACTATACAATCTTGTTAAAAAATGAAGATCAGGCGTAACAAGTCGAAGCAGGAGCCGTTAAGAATGATGAATACACAGTATAGATCTTAATTAATGAGCTGATGTTTTGGCAGCGCTTCAGAATGATTTATTATGGGCTTTCAGCAGGGGCGCAAGACTTGGGGGGACGACTCAGTATAGACGAATTAGGCTACTGGTTTGTGTGCTCTACCATTTAGCGGTGGCTGGTTGTAGTGACTCAGCGTCTGCTTCCAACATTGACAGCAGCATGTTAGACTGATGACATTACAGTGGACCAGAATTACTGGTGAAGGCACCTTATATGGATGGAGCTCTTAAAGTTATACAGATTTTACATATCAGACAAAAGCCTGAAATAATAATAGAGATTATCTGGAACTATCTGCCACATTTCAAGTGATGAATTATCCCACTGTGTAACATCAAAACCGGCATTGAATCAATCCATTTCCACGTTATGTCTGCAGGAAGACCAACAAAGACAGATTAAATAGCCGTGGATGTAGGAAGGGGCCCCCAGAGAATGCTTATGAACAGGGTCCAGAGTTTTGTGCTATGCTCCTGACTTTCAGTGCTGTGCACATGCCATAATCATACAGGCTCCGTGAAAAGAAATGGTCCCATTACATCCATCGTGAGCAATTTGAAATCACATTTGCTTGAAGTGTTAACTTTTTCAAGTGTTTGGTAATGAGAGGTATTTTGCAAAAAACACAAAGGGGCTGAATTTAGCATTAAAGGCCACAGGGATTTTGAATAGTTGTTTAATGAGGCAGTAGGTGGATGTCGTGGGACCGTGCAGCCCAGAGCAACTCAGAGTGGAGTCGAGTCCTTTATTCCGATCAATGTATGGTAATGAGGGAGCAACAGAGGTTGTCCAAGAGACGGATTGGAAAATGAATACCGGGTTACAGGTTGTTAAGGCAGCTACAGTAAGGAATTGGCAACATAATGATAATGGTTTTGAATGAGTATTGAAAGACTCCGGCTCCCTGCCGTGCCAAATGAGTCCACCTGCGCTATTACTCATGATGCAGTAGTCAGGGCTTGACAACAGGATATGATAAAGGACAGCATTTTGAGCCGTTTCCTGTCATTCAACACTCCCATCTTGCTCAGGGGATCGCCTGTGGCTTCACTACTTGGAATGATAATCAACAGGCATCCCAGACACGGCTGCACATTTACTGTAGTCTTTCAAAGCAATATTAGATAGCATCTATCCACGCTGGCTGCCATCGGCATGTTAATGTAAGTGCGAGTCGCCTGCATGCACCTAATCACACCCCGACTGGAGAGGAGAGTACTGAGCTAGAGCATCAGAGGAGCAGCTGAATCAGAGCTCTGCTATGAAATCCAGAGGCCTCTTCTCCCCAGGGCATGCCTCCAGGGCTGGATATGTCCACAGTGAGGCAGTCTGTGATCAGCCTCACTTCAGAGAAGATGACTGTACAGACCCTATCGCGGTGTGGTTGGAGTGGAGGTAATTTTAGATGGGTGTGGTGTTGGGATAGAAAGTTAATGGCAGAAACACCCCCAGTTTTCAGCGCTACAAAGCCTCTGCGTTACTCTGTCAGATGATTTAAATACTGTTTGATCTGATCTCGGTTTCATTCAAGCTCCTCTCCACCTCATAGATCACCTCTCCGGGCTCAACTTAGCTCCGTCTTCTCCACTTACCCCCCCCTTCCTCCTTGCTTGTTTGTCTCCCAAGCCATCACCTACTGCGCTTTGCAGAGAGGAGAAAACACTTGTTTTGACAGCTATGATAACTGACTAAATGTCATATGTCTGGAAGAAAGGGTTCCGCAGTGTAGTATTGGAATTCTTTGCACTCGCTCCCTGCTCTGTGCTGGTTTTGTCTGTGTGTGAGTGAAACAACTAGGGGTGGGCCCTGCACAGTGTGATGTGTTAGCTAGCTGAATGTTTGTGTGTGCTTTAGTCCCATTATGTTTGCCTGTGTCTCTTTCTCAGGCAGAGCGGGTGTATGAGTAATCATGTGCGTGTTTGAGTTTGCAGTTGTGTGTGTACATGGAGCTCAGCCACAAATGGCGTCTTGTTGAGGAAGATAAATGAGGTCTCTATGCCTTGACTTCAGCCTGTGTGCCGTTACTTGTTTTGACTGTTTACTCACATGCAAATGTAAGCCTCCCCTGCAAAATAATGAAATAACGCAATCAAAAAGCACTCCATTGTGAGTGTCATAAACCCCGGCTTAATATGAGGATAATAGCCGTTTAAAATTCACACTCTTTGATGTCTCATGAGAGACAAGTTTAATAGGAAAGGCCAACTGTAGAATACATTATTTCACTTACATGGAATTACTGGCACATAAACATGTCCCTCCTGTTATTTAAACAACTGTCAGAACTGTCAGTCATCTGCTGACGCATATGTAGGAGAGATATGTGGCATGTATGTTGGAAATTGCCCTCAATCTTTTCAAATATTGAATTAATGGGTTCTAACATTCATCGTGTACCTAATTATGGTGTGATAGAAGTCCAAAGAGCCTTGTGTTGTAGCCCGTGATGACTTCTCTGTGCAGACTTGCCAGGCTGTTTGAGAGAGGGATGGGGTGAGAGCTGCTCTATTAGCCAGCATCTAAAAGACTTCCCTAATGTATACATAATGGCATCCTGGTGGTCAGAGTTGCAGGGAAATTCATTTAGGGCAGCACTAATTGCAGGACCAAGTTTTGTTTTGATTCACTAAGAATGTCCTAATGCTATTTGGCTATATGTTATGACTATTAATCCAAGACCACACAATGATCTCACATCCAGGGATGCTGCTGGAGATAAAAAAAACAAGTGGTCCTTGAATTGTGAGTATAAAACATTCATCACCAGCAGGCTTGCTCATAAATTTAACCTGAACAACTACATACCTCAGTATGTTTTAAACAACCTGGATGATGTGATACTGTGTTACTAGACTATCTCGCACTATGGCACACTAACTTTGCATGTTAGTGTTCTTCTTGGAACAAAATTAATGCTCCAGGACCATCATTGAAACTGACATATCATAATTGTGTAGTATTATGTCAAGTATTTTGGTTCCCTTAACCTAACCAGGTATTTTAGTTCTCTTAACCTTACCAAGTGTTTTAGTTCCCTTAACGTAACCCAGGCATTTTAGCTCCCTAAACCTAACCAGGCATTTTAGTTCCCTAAACCTAACCCGGTATTTTAGTTCCCTAAACCTAACCAGGCATTTTAGTTCTCTTAACCTAACCATATATTTTAGTTATCTAAACCTTACCAAGTGTTTTAGTTCCCTAAACCTAACCAGGCATTTTAGCTCCCTAAACCTAACCAGGCATTTTAGTTCCCTAAACCTAACCCGGTATTTTAGTTCTCTAAACCTAACCAGGCATTTTAGTTCCCTAAACCTAACAATGTGTTTTAGTTCTCTAAACCTAACCTAAAGTTTTTTAATTTGTGACAATCACTCAGCCATGACAGCTTGCCCCAAAAGCGGATTTTATAGATGTTTCACAAGTTGAAATGATAGCCATGGAACAACAATAATTATGATGTAGGATTGACACCAACACTGCAATATCAATGCCGTATGAAGTTACTATCTGTGTGCAGTGGGGGTGTTTGATGCTGTTCCATTCAGCAAGTTCTGTAGTTGAAGCATTGTGATGCCTAATACCTGTTCTGAATGGCCACACTCTGGGGCGAATAGCCTGCCTTCATCACTCCGATCTCTTTCAAAGAATTCTGTGTCTTCTGCATCCTAGTAGTCTCCACACGATGAATCATACAGATGGGGAATGCCTGGAAGGTGTGGTGTTGTGCTCAGTATTGCATTCACAAAGTGATGGCAGTAGTTGTATGATGAAGGAATACATAAATGAATGAAAGAAACAGAGCTTAAGAGAAAAGTTCACACCCAGCCTACCTTTACACCTCTGCACACCTGGAAGCCTGAGACCTTCACCTTAATCTGAGCATCAGTCACACTAAAATAACCTGTAAACCCTGTAGGACCAGCTTGTGTTCCCAAAGTGGAGATGAGTCTCCAAATATAAATGTCTTTCCCCAACCATGGTTAACACCCATGAATACACATAAATTGAAGCGCCCCCCTCAGTGTGAGTGGTCTACCGGGTATGAGTCCCCACAATGACATATGAGCATAACCAATCAGTTCCAGATAACAACTTTACATTGTCTTATCCCTTCCTAAACTACCTTTTCCCTAGTTTACACACATTTTAACAGGTGTTTGGAAGAGATCCAGCGTGGTGACATTGTATCAACAGTGTGCAAAAACACTTCTATTTTTGACTCTGGCAACGCCTTCTATTTTTAAAATGCCTCTTCACTAAACAGATAAAAAGAGAGGTGCTGCAAAACAAGTTGATGGGGAGAGTTTCTCTGGAGAAGGAAACCAAGCATAACCGTCGTCGTCAGTGCAGCATGGGGAAGGGATATTAAAAACATTCAGCTCTGTCAGATGAGTTGGGACTCTCTATCTTAACAGCTCTACAGCTTGCAGCCACAGGAAAAAAAACACTTTCTGCTCTTTTCATGACTCACCGGAGGTCAAGGTTCAATCAGCGTTTTCTGTGTCATTCACCGACTAAAATGGTTAATTACAGCCCTTTATCTTCTTCTTGAACTCAGAGTTTGACCTCGCTAACCGTGATGCAACTCCAAAAGACCTCGTGGCATGGTTACCCAGCTGTTATCTCAATGTGAGACGTGACTGCAAAATGGAGAAGGCAGACAATATGTGCAGCAAAAACAGTGGATGGCCATGCAGGATGTGAGAGAATCTAATATCAAGTGGCCCCATGTCGCAGCCTCCCCAGATGGACTGGTCAGTTGTCTCTGTCTGTTGCGGGATGTGTGAGATCAAGTGCCCCTTCACAGCCAATGGCATGACACTGGAGGGCTCTACAAAAACCAAAGGAAACTGTGCGATGAATGAAGGACTGCCAGCGGCAGGTTACCATGACAACAATCCACTGAGCGCAGTGTCAGTGGTATTTAAGCAGAGTGAAATATTGTGATTTCATCGTTCAGTGTCCTCAAGATTTTGTCATTAACAGCATTCAGAAGAGTTTTGGGATCACAGCTTGTGCAGGCTTGTGCTCTGCCAGAGCTGCTGAGGGAACTTTCGCGATCCTTTACATGCACGAGTACCTGTATCACACAAAAGAAAGGAAAAGCATAATGTCTGGTAGACCTCTCCCTCTTGTGAAGGCCAGTATTTTAAGAGATCCTTGTAAAAGGCCAAGTGTGTCAACAATATCAAAGCTCCTGTCTGCTAGAACAATATCCCCTGATTGTAAGTCAAACAATATCAATAACCCATCCCTGCCTATGCTTTAGTAATGAAGGAAACAACTCCTGGAGGATCGTCACAGATCAACAACCCAACAGTGTTGTGGTGATTGTAATTCAGGCAGGTCATAGCCGGTACAAGCAAACCACGTTGTCTGTTGATAAATACTTTAACAGCCACTCTAAATTCATAGCTTGTCCTGAAGCACATGAGCATTGTCTCTCTTCACTGCCGACTTTCTGGCCACGCAACAAGGAACCTCAAGTATGATTTTGCACTTCAAATACTCTGCACATGGATGATTCTCAGAAACTGATTTTATTGAATCGACACAATTATTGTATTGTTAGTTTAGGGGGAGCTAAGTGAGAGTTTTAGTTTTTATTTTTTGTTCTCCCATCCCACTGCAATTGCCCATGATACAAAAATGCCTCCCCACGAGCTGACTTTGCCAGGCTCCACTGGACTACCTGGTTGACCCTGACGAGGCGCTTGCTCTGCGGGACGTTAGAGACCAGATGGCATTTGTGGCGGCCAACTCCATGTCTGGCCATAACACCACAGGAGGCATTGCGTGGTGGACACACAACACTTAGGAGGACGCCAGGAAGGAGAAAAGGGTAGAGCCCAAAATGCAGCCGTGTCCAGATGACCCTCAAGGAGAAGGATGGTGGGTGGTGGATAAGGAAAAATGGCAGCTGGCAGGCGGGAGAGTGGTCATCAGTTGGGACGGAACAAGAAAATACTGTAGTTGTTTCTGTTTCTGTTTCTATTTGTCATTTCGTTCTACATTGTTACTTTTTAGTAAGACCTCAGGGTCATGCTTACAAGAGAATGAAGATGAAAGCATTGTAAGATAACTTTGGCTATGGAGAGCACCTGTTGAAAACCAAATGGGTGACATGCATATAGATTTTTTTCTGTGAGGAACAGGAGTTGTTTGTTACTAGTTGGCTACTAGGGAATACTGCATCTCTCTGTTTTCTCTGGTCATGTAGCACCATTTTCAGAAACATCTGAATCTTTAAACTGCGAAAGGCAATTTTTTATACAAGGGCCATCATTCCAGCGGTGAAATACTTATTTAAGGTGGGAATGGAAAGAGTGCTTGAACGAGACTTTTATGATTACTTCTAGTATTTTTTTGACATTGAGTTGTGCTCCTGTAAGAGCACATAAGTAGCTCTTATGAAGAAGTCTCTGATCAACAATAACTTAACTACATTCATAAGTCTTAAGTACGTTTTCTTACAGACTGCCTTAGTTGGAAAAAGGGATTTAAGAGAAATTTGATAAGAATCTACTTCAGACACGAGTTTTCTTGTACACATTGATGGCAGGCTAACAGCAGCTTTCTCGATGTTGCAGCATCCCATCTCCTCTGCTGCTTGTATTGTTTTGCAGTGATCTTATACAGTAAACAAGGAAAGAGACAACCAGCATATCCTGATTTAGAGGTCAGTTTATCCACCGTCTGAAACAGGCTGGACACGGGAGAGTTGGACTATTTTGCAGTTAAATCAAACTGAACTAAACAGAGTTCATTCATGAGCATGTCTCGCCCCCTTCTTCACCGAGACAAATTGGGGACTAATTTAAGTCAGATCACATCTTTGTTGTGCTGTAACAGGATACCTGCAGCCACTCTGCTCTTCTTGCCGTCCTAAAAGGTACAGTGCTTTTATTTGAGAATTCTATACATATTTATAATTGCGTGCTTCCTCTGCACTGCGGACTGTGTGGCAGTACAATGTGTAATTGATACCGAACGGGAAAGTAATGAGAACGAGCCCGAAACACAAAGCCACAAAGTGCTGTTGTTCTCTTGTGTAATCAGGCATGCTTGTGTACTAATACACATCAAACACTGGCCCTCACCCTTGCTTTCTATCCCCCGCATCCTCTCCTCCCATCTTGACTCACCCTCTCCTTTGCAACATGACAGCGCAGAAACAAAGAGAGGGGTGACCGAGCAAGCCCTGAACCTGTTTACCTCTCGGCCCTTGAGGAGACTCCTACAGAGACCATAAAGTTTCGGCTGATGTATAGTTACATCCAAGCCATTCAGTGTAGAAATATTGCCACTGCGCATGAAAGAAGTGTGGGCGATAAGAGACCCACAACAGCTTGTGTGAAAAGGCCACGCCAGCGGGGGTGATACATTACAGCTCCATATCCTTTTCCCTCCTGGAGTTTGTGTGTTTGTGTGTGTGTGTGTGTGTGTGTGTGTGTGTGTGTGTGTGACTGCGATTATGTGTTAGTCTGTGCATCTACGTGATGTGCCTATGTGAGCCGTGGTGAGAGAAGCCCGGACATAGCTGCACAGAAGTGAAGTAAACCTGTGATAGCAGATTCAGTCTACTGTGGGGCTGAAAGCGTGGCCTCTTGTGACTCTGGGTTGACTAATAGGTTTTGAAGTATAAACAGGGTGAGGTTGTGAGCCGTTATGAGTGGTGGGATGTCAGGGCACAGATTGTCGAGAGGAAAGAAAAGCAATCATGACGGACACTAATAAGAAACGGCAGCGGCGCAGCAGCAACAAAATAAACTCAGAACTAGAGCAAACATCGTATGATATAATGAACACAAGACTCCTGGAGCGGGTTTGTCAGATGCAACAGAAGTGTAGAAGCTTTAAACAAGCCGATGCTAAAATATCTTTTTATGTGTTTTTCTGTTCAGCATCCAGCAAGATGTAAATTGCATCCATCACCGAAAGTGATCCTTGTAGCACTGTTACTCTTTCTTTATCTCGGCCCTTTTTCCGACTTCTCGCGGCTCAAGTGCCTCACATTCCATATTCTAACATATACTTCACGGCCCATTTCAGAATCAGACGATATAACACTCAGGCCCAGGCTGATAAAAAAGGGTTTGTGATGGCGTGACCTTTATGTAGTAATTTCCCTGCAATCACAGGTAATCAGCCAGTTGGAGTACACACGTAAAAAAAAGAAAAAGAAGCTCAGTACTTGACCAAAAGCCCAGCATAACGTCTTTACATGTCCTCATTTTTTATTTTTCTCCACGTCACAGTTTTAAAACTTTAAATATGTGCTCTCCAAGGGGTAAAGCTTTGATTAAAAGGCCTCATTCCAAACATAATTTCTCTAAATTACTTTAATCATCTCAGTTTATTTCCATCTTTTCTTTTCGATCTCCAGGGAGCCACCGGACTGTTGAGATATGTGACAGTTCACATTATCCTTTTCACGACGTCCACGTTTGCTGACTTTTCCCCCTCAGAGTTTTTTCATGAATTCATGAATGAAAAGCTTCTTGATGGTCTTCTCTGAAATATTTAGGGACATCCCGAGTATCCTTGAATGCACTGCTGAAGCAGGTTTCAAAATGGCGCCTGCTTGTAACTGCAGCGAAATGCAGTATCTACCATAAAAGTGTCACGTTGTTCCCGAGCTTTTAATGGAAACTAATGGAGCTACCACAGGTGAAGGGAGGTGGGCAGACTAAGAGTCATATTGTCATCAGAACAAATGTTGGCAAAGTACATTTCTGCAAACCACAGAAATGGAAATTTAGCAACTTTATACGTCTTTAAACGTCATTTAAAATTGTATCTGGTGACCTTTTGACCCTTTGCTCTGGTTGGGTTAAGGTACAAAATGTTTAGCTTTGCAAAAATGGCGAGGACCCAAATGCAGACACAAAGGCAGGCAGGAAGACAAAAAACAAGGGAGCTTATATCCAGAGCCCATAATCCATAACCTAAAATGCAAACAACAAAAAGCCGGCACAGGATGGTCCAAGGAAAAAAATACAAAAAAAATACAAAACTGAAACCAGAGAGAACAAAGCAGGGACACAGAGGACACATGAGGACTGGGGAACAGGCATAGCAACACAGAAAAAGAATGGGGAAATGGACAAGACAGCTAATGGAAAGTAAAACATCACACACAAGGACATGAGCTACAAAATACAACAACCAAAAACCAAAAACCAAAAACGTGATACACAAACCACTTGGCGAGGGTTGGGAAAAGATAATGTTTTGGCTTCAAATATATGTTTTGGTCACGACAAACATTGCTGAGATGTTCTGACTTACCATACACGTTTTTTGGAAATTGTTCCGATTATTCCTAAAAAAAATATCCAGTGGTTTCACGCTTAAAAATGTTAAACCCAGTCCTGAGCCGTGGTCACTGGTTTGGCAGCCTTCTCACCCGTAACTCAACCGCCGTCCCCTCAGCCTCCCCACCTGAAAGTCATGTCATAAGCACGTAATGTGAACGTGATGTGAACAAATGTCAAGAACGAAAAAGAAAAACAATATAAAGCGATTTCATTGATTTTTAACAGGTCAGTAAGAAACCTCTTTTGTCAGTGATGATCAGCGCAAAGTGTTGTCGATCTGCATGAAAACAACAATTATTACACAATAAAGAGTTATGACAGTAACGGACAGACGTGGCAGTCACCGACCAAACGGAACAAAAGGCAACAGATGGAGGTGAATTCCACAGCCGCCGTGAAAGTCATTAATAACACTTCAACAACTATTTGTGACACAGATGAATGGCACTGGAGTTTTAATTGTTGTCATCCAGCCAGTGATCTGGCTGTGACATACAAGCCCCCTGCTACACACGAGACAATCGCACACACACACGCGCACAATACTATACACAACCATACTGTATGTGTAACACAATCAGTGTACGGGATTATTTTCCTGCTATCCTATCATGATAGATACCGCCTTCAGTAATGCCTCAAGCTGAGCCGCGCCATGATTACAATCTCAGATGGATGGCCCTTTATTCCCCAGTTGTCCCTATTTTTTCCTCAGTGGTCCCCATTTGTGGTGGATGTGTCATCGCTCTCTTCCGGCGGACTAAGTGGAATAAAAATGAACATCTTGCCCTCTTCGTAGCCTGTCACACGCGCGCTCCATGACTGCCACTTATTTGCAGTTTTTTTTTGTCTTAGGAAATGGAAAAACCAATTAATTTCAAGGCAAGAAATACAGCCTCTCACCTTGATCTGTGTTCAAGTGATTGAATGAGTTTGCTCCCCAGCTGAGCTGACCTCGAGACACCGTCTATGCTGCCTCATACTCCCGCGCTCTTTACTCTCCGAATGGCTTCTCCGTTGTAAGCAAAAGCTAGCTGGGGATAAAAATACTGTGTCTGTTTTCTGGAGATAAAGGCCTAATGAAGTAAACATTCCGCACACTAGAAACAATCGCTCAAAAGTGTAAAAAGAAATTATATATGCGTTGGTGCCAATTAGTTCTTAGTTTGGAGTATTAAGCCTGTTTTCCTCTTGAAGGGCGATAATGTAGGAATGCTTCACATTTATTTTCTCTTAATGCTCTTCACGAGTATTATATAACTGAGAAACAGACAAATCTGAGCTTGTAGCCTGAATTTTAAGCAAAAGCAACACTGAGCCGGTGCTGTCAGTGAATCACGATGTCCAGAGGGAATGCCTGGATTTTAAACCCCATTGTGCACATTGTTAAACCCACACAGGTTCGTTAAAATAGGAGTGCTATGGTACAGACTGCCTTTAGGGGTAGAGGGTGTGGGATGAGGCTCAGCTCTTTGTAATATTGGGATCCGTGGTGTGCAGACTGTGGATGGCTGCCTGCCCTGCAACAGGCATCTACGTCTGTGCCTTAGAAATGAAGTCGTGCAGTGCAAGGTTTTCTCTTCTTTTCTCTCTCTCTCTTTCTTTTTTTTTCTCTCACTACATTGTTCTGCTATTAATAGAGAGTTCAGCCTCTAGAGGATGCAAACTGGGGAGCGGGGGTGGGGAGTGGGGGGGTGAAGAAAGAGCGACAGCATATAAGGGTGAAAGTAATGTAGATGGAGGGACCAGAGCAAAGAGAGAGGTGAGGGAGGGGTTGATGAAGTGAGGATGGAGGAAAAAAGGCAGAGAGCTGGAACGACGAGGCGAGGAGGAATAGTTGAGCAGCGCGGAAGACATGGAGCTGAACAAAAAAGAAAACAGTGTTGTGAACAGGAAAACAAAAGAGACATAGATAAAGCGAAGCTAAACAGTTTCATATATATAAAAAAAAAAAAAAAGCAGCAAGACGAGGAGAGTGAGAAGACTGCGCCAAATCCGTTTTCAGAGGCGTGCTGCCCGGCAGGCAAGAAGGCAAAGACACTGAATCAGGTGGGAGATGAGGGAGGTCAAGATGGATAGCCAGAGTCTCTAATGTCATCCTGAAACTCTGACCATCATTACACCTCTATAAAGCGGTGTCTTTGTGCCATTCACAGTGGTAATCACCAAAGGGAGCTGAAAGACAATGCAGGTTCCCTCTGAAATGTTGCACAAGGTAGTAAACATTCATGTGCCCATCAATACAAATACACCCAGACAACCCTGCTCTCTTTAAACGTATGACTCTCTGTTGGACTGAAAGCAGGTAGCAGTATGTGGCCACATGATGTCAGGGTTAGTTCCCAAACTATTATAAATCACTTCCTGCGTAATCTACTGTAAATACTAACATTGAAAATATTAGGCTGTACTTGCTGTCGCTTGAACCTTCCGTCTTGACTTAACACGGTCATTTTTTTTCTCAGCTAGCTTTTCCCACCCACGGCCAGTTTGGCGAAATTTTTCTTAGCTAAGAGTTGTCAGGCTTTTACATTTTCACTTGTGATTATATAGCCATCAGTGGTGGAGGTCCATTTTCCAAATGAGCGGATTTAAGCACATCGGCAGGCTTTTTTTTTTTTTTCCCCAAACTCCTCCAATGCTCAATTTCATGGCATTCGAACACTTGGGTCTGCAGGTAATTGAAAATAGCCTGTTGTTTGACAAGCTATAAAACCATTCACAGTCATTACCCAGCCAATGAAAAGCATGTTTTCCCAATTAGGCCGCTGATAATAAAGTCACCTGGCTGGAAGCTCAGATTTCTCCGTGGTGCGGAGGAAGGCAGGCAGGCCACATGTGAAGGCAGTGACTGTAGTCTGACCTTAGAGACCTCGCTTCCCTCCAGGGGCACAGCTCCCACTGAGCCTTAATTACAACCACACGTGGCCCTCAAACGCAGCCGTATCTGATTCTAGATTAAATGCGCTAAATTGAAATGAGAATGGGCTGTGAAAATGAGACTGGCTTAGGCCGACTCCCTAGGAAGTGTTGAGGGCAGAAATTCACAATGGATTGTGTGTATTGAGGTGATGATTGTAGAGCTGATAGGATGCTTAGTCTGGCTGCCGCAGTAGCTTAACCAATTACCTGCTAAATGCGGGATGGATCATAGCAGGATAACCTGCAGAGCCACAGACAGAGCCTGTGGGTATACGAGAGAGCGAGGGAGGTTGTTGTTCCATTTTCTCTGTCAGAAAACTCCGGCTCTGTGTGGGCGCGCATGTGGTCAGTTAGCAGTGCTGTTGTTCTCATCAGACTGGGTCACCACAGGGACAACTTATTGCACCTCCCTGAGCCTTTTCTGCCTTGTTGAGCCTATTCTCTGAAAGTTGTCCCCCATGCAAGCCCTTTTCAATGGATGGCTTCCTCCACCGTCCACCTTTTGTCCCACAACAGTGAGACGTGACTCTGCTGTGTCACAGTCGGATCAGCTGAGCCGCTCCTTTGCTGAATAAAAAAACGAACATCAGCATCTGACGGTCTCACAAATTGCCTCGCTACCAGGATCTTTGCTCTGCTACAGGTGCAGCGTTGGAAACATGCATTGCACAGTGAGGTTATTGTGAGCTGTAATTCACCCCGCCACTTGATTTCCCTTGATAATAGCTGCAGCTCGTGTCGGCGGGTTGGAATTTGTTATTTGCTCTTAAATAGTGGCAGCAGAAGAGATAATATATTCCTGCTCGACAAAGTGCTCCTCTGCTCTGCTGTCACGCTTTAGCGCCTCGCCTTTTAAATGACCTTGAAGGGCTTTGGCCTCTTGGATCCACATGGAACTCTTCTGCAGTGAAACTTATTTTAAATGCAATGCCGAATATAGAAATATATTAATATGAAATATTCTGTATGTTGAGACTCTAAATACAATTTCTCACAGTAATATGTCATGCAGATACTCACTAAACTGACCACTGCAGGACCTGAGGAGATAGTTATATAGTATGAATTTAATTTAATCACATAATTCAGCTTCACGTGAAGCAAACTGGCGGTGTCATGCTGCCTAAGCAGCCAAATCAAATTAGGGATTTAAAGGTGCACTGTGTAGTTTTGGGGAAGAAGTTTTAATCAGAAGAGAAGATCTTCTTACTTCTTACTTTTTTAATGCCTAAACATACCAAATAAACAAACTCTCTTTGTTTGCATGACTGAAAAGATAAACTGACCTTAAAGCACGACACTATCTCAATCCGTTTTCATTTGTTTACATGAGGCGGACCCTGCCACCTTTCTGTCTTCAAACAGTGTTCTGGGGACCTTATTTTCCTCTGAAAACAGCTTGTTTTGTCAGTTATGGAAAAACTAAATAATTCTGAGTTTGTATTATGACTTCATTATTATTGTACATTGATATAAGAATTATGAGTTTGAGTTTCTTCTCCAAAACTACATAGTGCACCTTTAAAGTGGTGTCAGTCTCTGCTGGCTTCCCTCGACCTGTTTTTTTTCTCAGTTTTTGCCTCCTTATCCAGGTTGTTCTTCAGCAACTTCTTTTTGCTCAAAAAACAATAAAACATCTTCTTTAAATATATACCATTATCTAAACACATAAAAAAGGCATCCATGGCCACTGATTGTGTTTCCACATTGTTTTTGTTTTTTTCCAGATTTAACCCTCATATCCTTGTTCTCTAAATTCTTGAAAATTAAAAGAAATATTAAACACTTAACCAAGGTGAAAATACAATTTCAATTCCCTTCCAAACATTTGAAACATAAAGCAGCACCCTGCGCCCTTTACTAGTGAGCAGCAGCTATTTGCTAAAATCGGTAGAAGTTCTCCTCTTACAAAGCTCTCTGGAGCAGTATTTTCTCAGTGCTTCAATTACTCTTTCACGTTGAGTTATAGAGGCTTTACTGACTCTAACATCTTTGGAACTAGTGAGGGAGTTAATTGGATGAGCGATAAGACATGTTTCCTGGCAGTGCTAGTCGCTCAGTTGTCCGTCTGTCCGTCCTCCACCAGTCAGCAGGTAGAAATGCAGCGAGTGAGGCGGAAAAGGAGCTCTCAAAGGTGGTACACACGGGGTAAACACTGAATAAAAGCAAAACAGATTGTGAGAGGAAGTGTTGCCCGGCGAGGCAGAGATTACGTTAAAGAACAGCTTTACATTGCAGAGTGTGTAACAGTGGGTATGATACGGCTCCAGCTTCCAATTTGTCTTCTGCGTGCACCTGTAATACGACAATAAAGTGGCCCGAACATTTCTCGTTTGAAAAAAAAAAACACAAAAACAAAAAGAACGATGTGGTCGATGCTATTCAAAGAGCGAGGGGGAATGCGAGGGCAGGAGATGAACCCTACTGACGCAAGATTCTTTCTCCATAAAAGACAACAAAAAGGCAAGCGGAGCAAAGAAAATGAAATGGTCGCTTCTCAAGCTAGCGCGTGCACATACCGACAGTAATTAATCTCCTTTTGGGTTACAAATGGTTAGCCTGCTCCTGCATTAACCTACGTCAGGGTTGACACCGTGCTAATCTCCTCTCCTCTCTGACATTCACGCTGCTGCTGCTGCTGCTGCTGCTGCTGCTGCTGAATGTAGGACGCCCGGCTTGGCGTCAGACAGAGATTGAAGAGGAGGGCCCATCCTCAGCCCTCCTTCACCCTCGTGCCATTGCCTCTTCACTGACAGAGTAATTGAACGGCCGAGACGGTCTCATCTGCACTGGGAGAGCCGGTAGAGAGGAGGTGTTGGCAAACTGCAGTGCATTGACCTAAATGCTAGGTAGCAGCATATTAAGCAGTCCAGTTACTGTGAGCCGTGCATGTCTAAAGGTTCAGTCAGACGGAGAGCAAAACTTTAAATTATCACCTCCGGTTATTCACACAAATTTTAAAATGACTGCACTCTTTGTGTTTATTCACCCAAAAAAACAGCCTGTGCAGTGACTGTGCAGACATACGCTGTCGCTAGCAACAACAACAAGAAGTGTGTTTTTTGTTGTGTCTCCGTGCTGTGCTTGAGTGACAGCTCAGCCTCCTACTGATCTCCAAACTTACCAGGTTCTCCAGTTCTTCCTGTTATTTTACTTTTTTTTTTCCTTCGGGTCTCTGCATTGGAGTAGTGAGACTGCAGGATTAAGCATCTTGGATGGAGTTTCTCACCTTTCTTCACACCTCCCAGGTGCTATTTGCATTCACTTGTGATCATCGACTTTATATGTGCCACCTTTAGAATTAGCCTCTCTGAACTGTTGCAGAACAAAACTGCAAATTGCTCACACCAGCGAAGACATGTTTGGCTCTCTAGTCAGGTGCAGCAGTTTGACCTTCTTCTTCTTCTTCTTGTACTTCTTCTTCTTCTTGTACTTCTTCTTGTACTTCTTCTTGTACTTCTTCTTCTCCTTCTTCTTCTTCTCTCCTTTTTTTGTGTGTGTAGATGCTGTGCCTGTTAAGTCAACGAAAGCAGTTCATATTATGTGTATTTATCTTAACAACCACTGGCCGATTATCATTTATCGAGCAGATAAATGTGTTTTGCCAAACGAAATTATGCAAATGACTGCACTGGAGGCTTGTCTTACAGATTTTTATTTCGAAGGTCTTGATAAGTACGCTCTGGAATTGTAGGTCCGGTCAGCCATCATCCCGAAGCCTCAGTATTAACTGAGTCGGGAATGAGACTCAAAATCAACTTTCTTACAAAGTGGACATTTAATCGAATTTTTTTGCTTCACCATAGTAAATGCACCCTACTTCACATGTGGGAAGAGGAGCCGTCTTTGGAAGCCAGCGTTGTTGGAATGCCTGTGGAGTGTAGGGAGCTGGATGGAGAGCTAAAAGATTAACTGTCTGTATGTGTGTGTGTGTGTGTGTGTGTGTGTGTGTGTAAACTGTGCGAGGGGGTTTCTTCTCTTTATACCTGCTCTTAGGAAAGATCTATCCATTGGCAATCCCCGTGGGACGTTCAACATGGCAAAAGTGCTTCACGACTCGCTTCTGCAAAAAATCCATTTTCCTTTAAAGAAGAGAGCGGTGTGGCCCATGCATGTCAATACGACAATGTGTGTGGATGGAGGAGAGGGGAGAGAGCCAGGCACGGCACCGGATTATGGAAGGGAGAGGAAGGTAGACAGGGGTAACAGGGAGGGGTGGGCATCAGTGAGAGAAAGCCCTTTCATCTCCTTCTGACGTCTTCAAAGACAATGAGCCTCACCCACTGCACTTTGTGTTGACATTAACACACTGCACACGCACGCACGCACGCACACACACACACACAAAAACCAAACATCTAAAAGCACCCACACGGTGCTGACACACACGTGTCTCCCCTCACATGTCAGCTCCCTACTACTCTCCCTCTGTGTGGATGAAAGTCAATGAGGACACTATTGATAACCTGAAAGGTTTTTTCTCTCGCACCAGCGCCTCCCGTCTAGCGTATGTTCGCACATGTGCGTGCGAGCGAGCAGTCGAGTGTGTTTACAAGCCGCGAAGAGGCACCAGATTACAAACGTACATGTCAGAGTCTCTCTTCCCGTCTCCGTCACTCCATTGCCGACTTCACTGTCGGGAGAGTACATCAAAAGAGGAAGTGTTTTGAAGCGAACACAGGATGTGGGCGGGAGGCAACACAGAATCCCGCTCGAGGACGATTTGACAGACAGAAAGAAGAATTTCATCGTTGTTACATTGTAATTTTCATTGTTTTCATTTGCACTGAAACAACAGAATATTAGGTGCTTGGCTTTGTTGGCACAGACAGCTGTTCAAACTGATGCAGTCATGAACCACACTGATTAAACTTCTGCCTAAAAGTCACTGCGAGTCTGATGCGTCTGCCAGACGAAGAGCTGCGGCGTTCATCTTAAATGTGGGAGGAAACAATAAAAAACGGTACATAAGTTTAAAGCAGCAATTTCTGTTTTATTCATTAGCGCAGCTTTAAGCCTTCTTTACCGATCGTGCACCTTGTGCAGGTGGCTCAGGTGTTGATTCAAACACGGATCAAAAAGCCTGTCGACATGCTTTTGTCAGTGCCGGCTTCACCAGCAATCCACAACCACAGTTTCGTCTAACCGGTCGTATATTCTTATCACGGACTGATAGAATCACGACTGGCTTAGAGAGACAACCCTGCTGCAAACAGGCCAATTAGAGCCCGAAGATGCCCTGAGACATGGAGAGAAATACTTAATATCACATGTTTATTTTACAAATCTAAAGAAGTGCGGCTACGTTTGCTACATCCATTTTTGTCAATTACTGTGCTGCCGCTGCATTAAATAATGCATATGTATCAGCATGAAGTGGGTGTTTCTAGTGGCTGCGTAATGTATGTGTGTGTAGCATTTGTTATTTTGTGTTTATCTGTGCTGGAGGCTCCTTGCAGTTAGCGGTGCTCCACGCTTGTTATTGTGAGCAAAACTTCTCTCTCTCCGTCTTTGTCTCTCTCTCTTTGTCATTTATTCCTCTGCTGTGAATCTGCAGATTAAAATGCTGCAAGGTGCCGGTTCGGTATGTGCTTGTGAGTCCATATGTTTGACTGTGTGCATGCGTCTGTTGAGGGGGCGTTCTGCCGCTTTTGACAGACAGCGAGGAAGTGGCGGTGTGACGGGGAGGAGGTGAACGGGTGGATCTTAAAAAGAGCAGCATGGACGACGGCTCGGTTACACCACCGGAAGATGAGGAACCGTGAAGGGATTTGTTTGTTCTCCTGATCAGTAGCCAATAATTACGCCGCAAAACAAGCAAAGTTGAACTTTTATTCATGTTTATGCCCATATACCCTTTTATATTCACTCCCTACTGTGTTGCATCCATACGATTGATTTTGATAATCTTATCCAAAATGTCACCCCTCTCATACGGTTTGATTTTTACATGAATGCAGTTTGGCAGCTAATACTAGAGTCAGATTTTTGAGTTAAAGCGGCTGTAGGTTTTGATCTCATTTTAGCTAACTTTCTGTGTTTTGAAGTTCACAATGCCCTCCCTAATCTCTACTCTCTCCATCCAGTAGTTATTTTAATAAGGAAATAATGCTTACAGCGGCTTTAATCCTTTATTACCCCTGCAAAGGAGGTTTTGTTTTAATTCTTTTCAGTTTATTTGTTGGTTGGTTGGTTTGTCACCAGGATTACGCAAAAACTACTTAACAGATTTCAATGAAATTTGGATGGAGGACGGTTCTCGGACCAGAATAGACCCTATTAACTTTTGGTGTGGATCCGAATAAAGTGACGGATCCATGATTTTTTTCTTTTCTGTCTCTAAAATTATGAGTTTTTCGATATTTTCATTAATTTCTCAGGGAGCAATGCATGGATCTTCTTGAAAAAATAGGTATAGGTTGCTACAGTCTATGAGTTGGTACAAAATCGTATTGGAGGAAGGGGCGTGTTAGGCCTTGGAGGAGGTACGGCTCTAGTGAGTAAGAAATATAATTAAATTGCAGTCTTTTTGTCAAGGTAGATTTGTGCACAAACTAAGCTTAGCAAACATGCATTAATTCCATTCATGAGCTGCATGATAAACCCTTTTTCTTTTTTTTTAAAGTCAAGTCAAAATTTTCGTTGACCTGACATTATAATTACTGTATTCGCTGCGTTCTGATCATGTATTTGCATAATCGCAGTGCAGAGGTACAAGGTAGGTTTTCCAGCAGAGCCCTCTCCCTTTCGGTTAAAGAGGACCATCCCACCTTTTGAAATAAATTGGGAGTCAAGAATTTATCACCTGTGATAAAAGCACAATGCACTGTGATAAACAGAGTCAAGAGGCTTTAAAGTGGGGGGACAGACATGCATTTAATATCACAACAATCAGGCGTAATGGTGGTGTGCATAGCAGAAGATAAACATGATTTGCCTCTACAATAATCCATTCTGACCTTCAGTTTTCTAGTGAGGTGTTCTTCAAGGTACTCAAAAGTTATGAGTTATCCGTAGTCACAGAGAGCTGTGCATTATTTGTGCTGCACAGCCAGAGCCTACATTTGCACTTGACCAAGCGCTTTCTCAAGTGAGTTGTATAAGAGCTTCCCCAGCCGGTCTGAGGTGGGCCCAGGGCTGTTGGGCACGCGCCAGCTCTCAGCCCCGTCAGTTGGCTGTGTGACTGGTGTGTGTGAGTCGGGGGTAACAAGGTGACAGCGATGGTACCTGGGTGAGCAATGAGCAGCGAGGCGCACGCTGGCCATCTGTAGTGAATACCATGTTACCGCTCAGAGGTCAAATGCAGAGAGGGATACAAACCACAGAGCTTCTTTTATTTCTCCGGCCTAAGTGACCCGCAGTATCTCCTCTCATGTAGCTCCGCATAGCCCGTTGAGGGCAGGACCATTTGTCCATGTGATCCTGCATCTTATCGGCATCTCTGAATCCATGGAGACTAACTAAATTCAACCTCTCAAAACGGACTCTGAGAGAGTCTCGGCTTACATAAAAGGGCACACAGCTTACAGTATTTAGACCAGGCAGAGCTAAAAAAAATCAGGTCCTGTTTCCCAAAGTTCAGTGTAACCCAGTCCTTCATTTCCCGGATCGAAAATAAACTGTGGTGTTGTCTTTTGGTTGGTGCCAGAGATGTGTAGCTTTGATAGAAAACACCACTTGAAATGGGTTTCAATACAAATTAATTCTTAACAAACAATATTTGGTCCACGATGTTGAGACGCAGACACATGACATGATGTTGATAAATGACTGTGATAACCAAGAGTCATTAATTCTCCAATTTCACAGTCATTGTAATCAATGCTGAGCAAGTTTTCTCCAGCTCTGTCGCAGTGTAATAATCTCACGTATCTGTAATTGCTGATGGTAATGAACAGTGATGCTTGGAATGAGACAGTTCATTGTATATTGTACAAGGGATTTGATACGTAGCTGAAGCAGGGGTAAATAACAGGGCTGCAGGGAGAGAGAGTGATAGAGAGTGTGGAGGACGGTGAGTCTCTCCTCTACAGGAATGCCAGGAGGTTAGCAGGACGGGGCAGGTGCAGAAGATAGGGTGGCGCCATCAAAGCAGAGATCTGTGACTGCTGTTGTCACAAGCAGGGTACCAGAACCTTTCATCCATCCATGCCCATGCGTGATCTCCCACATGTGCCCTGCTCCGGCTAAGTCTATTTGCTGTGCAAGCCATCCGTACCAGCCATGTCAGACAAGGGGGACTTCAAAAGGTAGGAAAGCAAATGCAGTTTTATCTGCTTCCAAAAGCCCACCGCTGGGCCGACATTTGTCCCTGTGACCCTGAGCGGAACAATGATGGAACACCGGGATCTTTTAGCTGATAGCTGATATATTTGTTCAGTAAATCAGAACAGAGCAAAACGAATAGCGTACAATACAGCATAACAATAGATGGAGTGATAGCTCCGGGTCAGCTAACGTACCCCTTTAGCTTTGCATCAACCACTGGCACGACAAAAGCCTTGTCTCGATCTAATGGGAAATTCAAGTTGATTGCAAATTTCAAACCTTAGTTTGTGTGGCTGAGTGTGTGACATATATTTCCCATTACCACTGTGAATCCTGTAATTACTTTCTGGGCCTTCTGAGAGGCTGGCACAGAAGTGTGTACACACACAAGGCAGCCCGAGCATCCCCACTCAAGTACACTCTCTTTGGCGTGCAGCAGTGTTCACATTCCATGGAGAAGAACAGTACCTCAGTGCTGCGTGATTATCAATCACAAGTCACCAGAAGCCGGTCTTGTAAAAACTTGCGGAAGTCTGGAGAAAATCTCCTAACAAAATGTGATAGTGAGAATTTAGGTAATCCTTAGACAGCTATTGGATTGGCTGCCAGTTTGAAATGTTAGCCTCAGGAAACAGAGCCTCTACCTGGGCACAAACAAGTCCCCTGCAGGGTAACAACACTGTTTATGATTTGAATTAACTAAACACCCTGTGGTTGAATTTCTAATGTCCAGAGGTAGACTGAGACTCGTCTATCCAAGATTACATGTCTACAATTTTCGCTGCTGCTACCTCCAAATATATTAATTATGAACTCGGTCCTCCGTGCCATATGTTGATGATAAACACTGTTGCTTCTGTTTATTTTGGAGAAGGCATATACAGTATCTGGCTCCTTTGAAAGCAAGATATCCCCCACCCCCTTCATTACTCTGCTAATGATATATTAGCATCAACACCCCCGACAAGCTCATGTAAGCTTTGCCCATCAGTGGTTAGTTTTCCAACAGGCTCCACCATCCTGCCTCGGACTCCATATGGCCAGGTTTGGAATGCGGTTTTGTCCTGAAGGGGGCTAAACGGAGCGGAACTGACCCCGAAATGGACTCATCATAGGTGTGATGGCAACAGATGAGGGAGTTTAGTCCACATGGTCTCCCTTTGCTCATTAAAGCAGCATGCACCTGTGTTCCTGCTGCACAGCACATCTGCCAGCCATGCCCCGGCTCCTCCTTTACTTTTCCCTCTGCAGCCCTCTCACGGGGCGATGCACCGTAATTCATGAATACGGACACACATATAACTCACTTTAAATCCGTCCTGCTGCACCGCTACACCAGCCCCTCACAGGCATCTGTTCATGTGAATAGTCCTGATTATATGGTTATGTAGCATGCAGTCATACCTGCCAAAGTTTAGAAACTGGATACAAGTTGTATTTTTTTCCTTTACACTGTGATATATGTATATAGCGTCATACCCATTCGCAAATATAGAGCAATAAGGTCTGATGTCTGCACAGCAAAGATACAATTGTTGCTACAGAAGGGGGGTTTTTACTCGCTTGCTTCACAGCTAATGCTGTAATCATAATGTTTTTTGGATGCTACAATTGCTATAATTCCACATGGCCAGCTGTGATATTGTCTCTTCCTGTTTGAAGTGTCTGATCTGCTGTATAAACTCACGCAGGTAAACTGTCTGACCCATCGCAGCCATTTGTTTGGAGCATGCTGTGATTAAGCGGTCTGTGCTTCCCAGACACAACCGCAGCTGCAGGCTGGAGTGTTTTCACTTCACAGGCAACCTGCAACTTGTAACCAAATTTAGTGTTTTTTTTTGTTGTTGTTGTATTTGAAGCCTTTTTATTTGGTGGCATGCTGAGAAGGAGTAATTACTGATACTAGTTTTGTTTATAATTAGGATGGAGAAGATGCACTGATGTAAGGTGAGGAAATATAAAGATTTTAACAGTTTAAGTTTAATACACCTCTTGCCCCTAACATTTGGCCCGGCTCTTAATTTCTATAGCATCTTATCATACACAGAGGTTATTCAAAGAGCGTTTTAGGCAAAACCATAATAAAAACACATAAACAGATAATATACACAATGAAAATACTGTTTTAAAAGAAAGTACAGGCAAAATTGAAATCAGTGTAATAAAATAGATATATAATAGTTTCAAAAAAGCAATTTAAAGCTAATATTATATATATATTCTTGCTCATTTGCATATGACATTCTCGCATTTGGACATATTCCATTCCCACATTCCCCACCTTTGATGGCATATGATGCCCGAAATGTGATTTAAGTCCAGCGAAGATCTTGTGGCACTTGGTAATGCTCATCTGATCACAGTGCAGACTGTCAGGGGAGGAGCAGTGGTTGTTAATGTTAGTCTACAGAACACTGACAGTGGCCGGGTACAGCCCAGTCACCAGGTTCTTGTGTCCTCAGTTAACAATTCTGCAAACCACACATTTGTAGCAATTGTGGCATATCAGACTCACATGATATGCTTATTAGCTGACTTGATTATCAGGACATACGGGAGATGACAGAAATTTCTATCATTTTTTCTGATACCATTTTTTTAACACCAACTGCGGACATTTCCAACCGCTTTGGTGGCGACCAAACGCGGTTATGTTTCACAGCAAGTCAGATCCTCTGTTTCTGTGATCATGCCGACCAAAACGGGTAATTTAAGCCAAACCATGATGTGTTTGTAACCCTAACTACATGGATTTTGTGCCTAAACCTAACCAAAGCACGGCGTATAGAGATAAATAAACAAACGCAAAGCTGCAACATAAAGATATGTAAAACTTTAACCTAGATGTGGTTTTGCAGAAATACACTTACAATTCTGCCGATTGGTAGGTAATAAGGCAGAGTTCTTTTTTATTTAAATTTGTGATTGATTGCTTGAAGTTGCACAAGAGACGTCACCAGAGCTGAAGACGCTGATGTAGACGACAACAACTGATGACGTACCAGGGTCTTGAAGGATTCTCCCATTTCATAGGGGGAGATTTCAACCACTGCCCCTTACAACTCCGTCCTCTACCACTTTTGAGGGGAACGTTAAGGTGATGACCGTATTTAGTTGATTAAATAATCACTATCTGGTTATGTTATGCGGCCCTACTTCAACGTACCCCATTTCTGTCCTCGTATGTCTAAAAAGCAATAATTTGATTATAGCCTCCAGTGTTGAATAAAGCAGCACCGTGATGAGCACCATGCTGTTTTTCCGCTCTGATGTACTGATGTAAGCACTGGGGACTCTAAAAATAATATTCAGCAGTATTCAGTCAGCCATTATTGTTTTGGAGGCTCTTTGGTGTGGCCCAGTCCGCTCCCCTCCACTCATCCTCCTGTCTCTCTGAACTCGGCCCTTCTACTCCAGGAAGAAAGCCACGCCGAGCTTCAGAGCTTAAATTAAATGCATGTCCAATGTGTTTTTCAAAGAATGGCACAGCGGTAGCCCAATAAGCTATTTGCATTAACTTCTGCTCTGTGAGTATCAAAGCGAGCGCTATCTGCAGCAGCCGCGTCCTTGTTGAGCACTAAAGAAAAATATATATATATATTTTATAGCATTGATCCTGGCCCTTATGTTCCTTCAGCAGTGCACCTGTTCAACCAGACCAACTCAGCTGCTTTGAGCACTGTGTCGATTTTACTGGCACAGGACAACAGTGCAGACATAAAATGCTCCACTCATTCTGCGTTTGTTTCTTATTTTTCTAATTCTAATTTCACAGCTTGCACTCACGAAATGTCTCCCAGCGAATGGCGGCGTGTTTTCCAACTGTTTGCATGTTTTCCACCCGGTGTGCAGACCGAGCCTGCCTTTTGTCTCTCAAATGATGAGCTGGGTGGCATTCGTCACGCATCCCTCTGTGTTCGGGTGCACAGGACGGAGCTATAGAAGCAAACCTGATCTTCAGACAACTGCCTTTCTTCGTGCGACAGAAGGCGAACAGCGATCCACGGTTGAACTGCCACAATCATGTCAAGAGGAGCTAATTTCCCTTTTCTCCCTTTCTCCATGGGGCTTTGTAGTTGATGTCAGAACCTGCATGAAGAAAAGCCAGCCAGACATGTTTATTTTTCATTTATGGCGGCGAGCCTCGTCGAGGGCACCGAACAATACGCAGTCTGCATTCTTTTTCCCTGCTTTTCTCTCACGTGGGCAGAGGAAGGGAGATACTAATGAGATGAGAAAAAATGCTGCATGAAGACGCCGGCTGTAGTTTGGCCTATTAAAAATGTGCATTTTCTTAACGCCATTAGGAGAAACACTGCGTTCCGAGTGTGAGTGTGTGTATAAAAGTGCGGTAGGTAGTCATGGTGATGGTGGCTGCATCTAAGGGCGCATAGTGTACGTGTGTGTTCATGTAAGTATGAGGGACGGATAAAGCTATGGAGGATGCGATGGGCTCAGTTAGAGAAGAGAGGGAAGGATTTCAGAATACACAGTGGCGGCCTATAGTGCGAGCTGCTGTTGTTACAATAAAGAATGATGTCAAAACATGCACCGACATGACGCTGGTCAATGGTCTTATTTGTTCGCATTTCAGTAGTTGCGAGCAGATATGAGGCCCGGAGACTGAGACTTCAGGGAGGCGACAAGATTTGACCATAAATATAGGAATGAAATCACTCTAAATATGACAGCGTGGATAATAGTAGTAAAGTGTGCTGCATTATGGGTGTCAAGTCAATATTCATGCGCCCAAGCGTTATTCTGTATGCCTGCTCCGGCTGACATTTTATAATAGCTCCGAAAATGTGTGTTTAGGCAGCTGAGGGATGGAGGAGAGAACGAGGGACATATGGAGAGGAGAGTGCTAGAACAATCGCAGAGACCGTGGTGTACATAGCTGCCTCTCAGACTCCATTAAGGCTGATGGCGCCCCCATAAAGCTTCTCCGTGTTGTTCCTGCTTGTGCTCCATTCCTTACTCAATACACAGGGTGACGTTTGAGCCTGACACATTCAGGCCACAGCTGGTTTAGGATTTCATACACTCATATTTTCTGTTGTACGCGAACACTGACTCACTGAAATAAAGGCCGTAGCATTCCGATTCTTATTCGGTGCGGTGAAAGCACAAGGCCTTAAATCCTCTGCGGAGCTGTCCATGGTGCCGACAGAGACAATGCAGCTCCAGCACGACTCCAATGCTTTCTCACCTCCTACGGTCGTCAGTATGCCATGTGTCCATAGCCCGCCCAGTCTACGATGGCTGCTTATGTAGTCCTCAGAGGTGATAATAAGAGAGTCGTCAGGGCCCCGGTCTGTCACGTTCTTCTTTTCCGTCCGCCTGTCCTCTCAGTACCTGTCACTGTTCGCAAAGACTGTCCCAGCGCTGGCAGGAGAGTTTGCATAACTCACACAGCAACACGTTACATAAAGACATTAAGTCAATCGGCCAATTAGGAAGCTTTCGCCGAAGCAAGCATACATCTTGGAGTGGCCCCTAAGGCAGGACAAGCAAGGCAAATGTGATCATACGTACAGGCATCCATATGGATGAACACGAGGAGGAGAGATCGATGTTAGTTATTCAGCTGGTCCGAGGAGCCGGCGAGATTTAAGCACCTGGAGAAAACGACAAATAGAGTTTTTTTTCTATCCTGCAGTCCAATATCATTAACGATGCCTCCGTGAACTTCATAGACCTGCATCAGCGGTGGTTTTCGACACAGCTTTCTAAGACAGCAAACATGTGAAGTATATGTCTGTGTTTACATAATGAAGTAATGAAAAATACAAACAAAATTGCTTTTTTGGGGGGTTAGGGTTAGGGTTAGCTCGGCAGCTCGGCAGTTCAAAACATAAAGACACACAATTTAAAAACAAATTGATAAGGATATAAGCACATTTTAAAAGCTGGACCCAGCAAATGTTTGTCATTTTTTAACTTGATAAATTACATAAACAATTAAACAGATTTAACTGTTCGCTAAATGTTTCAGCCCAACAGTAGTTTTCTGTCCTCTTGGCTCAATTAATGACGACATAGAATGTGAAATCTGGACAGTGAATGAAAACCAACAGAGAACAGCGGGCTCTTCTCTATCCAGGAGCTTTGTGTTTAGCAGAATATGAAAAAATAAATACATAAAAAAAAGGACACAAGCAAGAAACAAAAGGATAAAAATACCCAACACCCTTGAGGAGAATGAAAGAGATGAAAAAAATGACAGATGGACAAGAAATTTCTTTTAAGATATTAGGAAGGGACATGGACACGCAGTAAGTAAATGTCAGAGAGGAGAGTAGTGGAGGAGATGAGCTGCGGCCCCGATGGGACACGAACCACATGGCTGGTCGGTCTTCGCTGAGTACAGTCTTCTATCACTGTTGCAGTGGACTTCATTTACTGTTTCACAGGCGTGCAGGTCTGCTGTTTGAATAGCTGTTACACACACCAGGGGTAAGCAGGACTAGCCAATCTTACATATTGATGCCACAGGACATAAAGCAGCTTTTGTTTATTATCTCTGCCGGGCATAAGCCTGGAGGCGATCATGGTTGGGGTTGTGTGTGTGTATGTGTCTGCAGCTAATCTCGCATACTACCGGACCCATCCGCACATTCATGAGTGTGTGCTCAAGGACCTCTCGTGGTTAATTCACAATTTTTGGAAAAATCTATTTTATTGACTGCTCTGTTTCATACCGCCATTGACTGCTGACTCCTCTTAACCGGCCGGTAGGGGCCGCAAGTGATCAACAACTGCTTCAGTTTGGCCCCAGACACACCTGATCTGCACTCTACTGAGTGCACTCTACTAGTTACAAAAAGTATTGTTTCTCAAGGATGCAAAGAGAATAGAGCCATTGCTGTTTCTGTGTAAAAATTGTGTGGTGTTGTTTAAAGACCCCCCTCCGGTCAAAAATGTGTTTTTCTTCTTCCCCCTACAGTTGGATGTTTGAGGTCACTGTGTAGAATGATGTATGTGCATAGTTTGACACTAGAAGATTGCTTTCAAGAGTGCAAAGTTTTTCCGTGCTCATTGAAAATCTGGTCTGAATGGGCGGGTCTGCAGTATGAGCATGATTTATGACATCATGAATAGTTTGGAAGCCAATCCCGGACCAGTGTTCAGCATATAAAAACTTGAAGCCTCCAGTGCACAAGCACTGAGAATGAACTTTGAATAGTGAAGTAGGAGACATCTGTTCAGCAGTTTGTATATGTGTAGTCACATTTTCTGGGATTCTTATTGAAGTAGAGGGAATAGTCGCCATTTTGAACGCTGTGTAGTCTTTTTAATATCTACAATATTAATCAGGTAATAATACAATCTAAGACATATTCATTTTTTCCGTAACTGAATAAACAAACTGTTCTCAGAGAGAAATAAGGTTCCCAGAACACTGTTTGAAGCTAGAAAGTTGGCAGGGTCCGCCACATATAAGCAAAGTAAAGCCATATAAAACTGTGCTGTCCTTAAAGGTCAGTTTGTTTATTCAGTTCATTCAGTCATGAAGTCAAGAGAGTTTGTTTATTTACTTTGTTCAGAGAAAAAGAAAATCAATCAGAAAATAGGTTAATTGTACCCTTTTATTTTGTTTTATTGCGATTTTTTTTAGTTTTACAAAAAAAACACTTCAGACACATATTAGAGGAATTTTTGGGTGCACCTTGATAAATGTGTGGAGAGGGTCTTTAAGCTCTGTGGGATGCATTCAGTGGCTAGTTTTGGTTGGTCGTCTAAGTCCCAGTACCTGCAGACGTGTCACCCTAAACACTATCACAGTCTCCCAGCAGAATGAGTGAGCCTCCATGACTGATGCCCATTATGCAGCAGGATGCAACCTTGCGCCATTCTGGGGTAGCAGAAGAGTGGACAGAGAAGGACAAAAACATGAATCAAGTCCCAGGGGGTTGATTCTCGGTATATGAGCATGGACCGTGGAGTGGGGTGGGCACCGCTGACATTTATAGCACCGTGTGGATGAGGCAATAGGGGCGAAAGATGCAGTGGTAGGTTGGTGCGGGGTGATGATGAAGTGACCCCGGTGCAAAGCGGCTCTTCTTCTCTTCCCTGCCCCTTTGCCACCCGCTGTATCCAGGATTGATGAGCGCAAGCCAGCGAGGAGACACTGGGCTAGATTACAAACACACCGCTTTGTCTTGTGTGCAGCAGTTCTTCAAAGTGTAGCGCTGCTCCCTTTAATTGGTTGCAATCCCTCCAAAGCTATTCTCTCTGCGCGGCCAGCACGTGTTCCGTATTGTTCCGAGGGGAAGGGTCGGAAGGAGGAAACCTTGGGTAGAAAAAATAGAGGAAGAGGCAGAGGAAGGAGGATCTGAAAAACCAACAGCTGCAAGAGTTGCTGGAATGTCTTGATTTTCTTTATCATATCCTTACGGCTGGGTATGTGCGTGCATGTGTGTTTTCCAAAAGCAGAATATGAAACATTCAGACTTTGCATGGCCTAGATTCAACGTGTTTTCTCCTTCTTTTTTTTTTCTTTCTTTTTTTCAACTCAGTCCAGAAACATGAAAGGTAGAGAAAAACTGTGAAAACGCAGCTTGTTTAGCAGCAGTGGGATTGACTGTGTTTGTGTTGTCGGTTATGGATTGACTGTGTTTGTGAACTATCTGAATCACCGCAAAGATTGAACCTGCTCTCATCAAATGAGGATGAATAGGGAAGAAAGATTAGAGGAGAGGTGTTGGCATAGATTTTAATAATTCCTCTCTTTGAGGAGCAGGTGGAAGTCATACACAGGTGCTCTCTTTTATCAGATCCAAGGGTTGTATCCTAGCAAGCTGGCTGTGGGAATACGCTGGTGCCCCGCCCCCCACCCCAGGGGCTTCTGGGATTGAGATTCTGATCAAGGCTTTAGGCCAGTCAGAGAGGGGATTGCAAATCATCAGCGTTGCTCTTCAAAACTGTGGGAACCTGGCAGCTCCCGAGCCTTGAGAGTCCGAAACCGAACTCAGCGACCATTTAAGAGAAAACTTGATGAATCAGCAGGCTACATCCCTATAGCCCTGTGGCCTGATGGTGCTCTGAGGAGGATTCGCACAGTCAGGGGAGGGAATTCAGAGCATGTTTGAGCATATTCTCGCACAGCAGGGGGATTTAATTGTGAGTCCATGAACTCGAGTTTGTTGAAAAGCCTTTGAGCATGGGACTTGTTTGTATTTGTGTGTATTTTCCGAGTGTGTGTGAGTGCGAAGCTGTGCACGCGAGTGTGTATCCTCCTGTGAGCACTGCGCATTTATTATTTTTAATGCGATTCCTGAATCACAGTGGAAGGTTTTGCTAATGAAGCTCATTGGGTGTCTGAGCCGCAGTGGTCTACTCCTGCTGTTTACCGGCTACCTCCACCCAGTTTCACCTCTCTCTCTCTCTCTCTCTCTCTCTCTCACTCTCTCTCTCTTATCCCTTGCTTTCTCGCCTAGGCAACATGAGGGAAAACTACAGAGATGCACCAATGATCAGGGGACGATCAGGGGACAGCCAGGAAGAAGAGGAGTGAAAGGGAGCCAAGTTTGAGGAAACAAAAGAGGCTCAATGGGCAGGGATGAGAGACGAGGGAATGGGAAACAGAGACAAGATGTGAGATGTGTGGTGAACAGAGCGAGAGTTAGTGAAGGGGCTGCATGATGAAGAGTATAAGATAGTGAGTCAGGGGAGGAGCAGAGGAGGGAGGGAGGTAGATAATATGCTGACCCACTTTGCAGGGACCACGCTGAGATCCTAACCAGTGCTGCAATAAATAACACACGGCAGGCCAGCAGAGCCTAACAGCTGCTTGGTGGCAGTCTGTCCCTCCGCTGCCCCCCCCTCGTCCGCCTCGCCTCCACCCATAACCTCATAACTCTGCCCATCACTTCTGCCACTCATTTATTCATACATCCCAGACCACAGGGTGTTTTTTGTACACTTGGATATGTATAAATCGAAACACGGCTCAAGGCAACTGAAAGGACAGCCTGTTCTTACTCCTAATGCGTCAAATACAGCAGCCCAGTCAGTGGTTTCTCCCATATATCGTTAGGGATGTTAGCGGGTGATATGGGCCGATCACAGGTACAGCAGTTTATTGTTCAACTAGTGTTCCTCTTCTTATTTTGACGCTGTAGATACCCCTCTAGCTGGAAGCATCAAAGGCTGGGTGTTGGTCATTCACAGCGCTTTCCCTCCAGACACCGGGGCTCGCATCCCGTTTGTGACCAAGAGTCAGGAGTGATATTTTTTTAATGAATTAGATGTACGTAACTGATGTCATGTACATTATGTGAGTAACGCCATTTACGTCACTTTCAAAATGAGGCTGTAGTCATTGTATCCCAAAGTATGATCTTTTCCTAACCCTAACCAGGCAGTTTTGGTGTCTAACCCTAACTAATTGCAGTACCTTTTTCAAAAAGCAGGGTTCGTTACAGAGAAAGGCAGATAATCAGGCTATAATCATCTATCCAAAAAGGGCCGAGCAAAACGTGAGGTCGAAACGCTTACGCTTGGAACGCTTGACACAAGGGACGAAGATGAACTGCCACAGAGGACTGGGAGCACCCTGAGTAAATACACATGGGAGGGCAGGATAATTTGGCACAGGTGAAACACATCCAGGTTTCACACTTTATTTTGAAAGTGAATACGTTATATAAGTCTGGTATATAACGTATTCACACAGAACCGACGTTAGAGAGGAACTGTCAGTATAACGTAGTAGTAGTTTACTGATCAAGGTGCCGAATTTGACAAGTGTGGAGAGAGAACATGTTTGAGTGGATGTGGGCTGTGCAGACTAAGATCGTGTTTGGACGCGTGCAGGTTTGGTCATTAAGATTGATCGAGATGTTTGGATGGATGCAGTCGCAAGAAGGGTGGGAAACGGAGAGAAAATGTTGAATTAACTGAAGTCACAGACACAAATAAACACACACACACACACACACACACACACACACACACACACACACACACACACACACACACACACACACAGGAGTCAAGATCTTCCCGGTGAAGTGGTTTTGTCCTCTGCATATTTACTTTTATTGGGGGTGAATGCTGCTCGGCAATATAACAATCCATGTAATGTGTTAATGCGATTCACTGTGAGTAGTGAATAAAGGCAATGTTTCATTTTTATTTTGCTTGTCGAAAAAAAAAAAAAAAAAAAAAACTTTTAGTGTCTGAGGCTCAGCATTTTTGCAAATGTTTAGAGTCTGGAGGCCGACTTAATTCTTAGTTCAACTTTAATGCTTTTTGGAAATCATCGATTTGCACTCTTTTCATGTACCCCAGTCATGTCCCTGGATAACACAGAGTGCATTCTTCATCTCCTTTGACGGAAGAACATTTGTGGCCTGAGACAAGCTGTTTGCTTGTAGTTATATACAGCAACGGTATGAGCATAGAAAATGAAGTGGATGCCCAAATGTGATTCTTGAATTATCATTCCGAAACAACCGGTGTTGTCCCGGAACCTGTCTGCTGAAATGTGCTCCCATTCAGCCACAAGGACAAACACTGAAACACAAAGTTAAAAGCACACTATTGTATGCAGTTACATTAACATTTTCCTTAATTGGAACTAAGCTGTACTCAACTGTGTGGTTTCTTTATTTAAACTTCACTTAGAAAGCTTTTTTAAGGTGTGAATTCTCCTCCAGCTGCAGCGGCAGCGGGTTCTGACTTTCTTGAGCCATCTTACAGCATGTAGGGAGACTTTGTGCTCGCAGCTGCTCCTGTACTGAATTTGTCATCAAACACAAAGGCGAGCATAGTGTACTTTAGAGACTTGTTCAAAGTAAGAAGCTGGAGCTGGAGAGACGTGTGTGTGTGTGTGTGTGGGTGTGCGTGTGTGGGTGTGGGTGCGCGTAAAGCCACTTGTCCTTGGAAGAGGGTTTGGCCCTGGTACTGGCAATCAATCAATAAGCAGTGTTGTGTGAAGGGGTCATGGAGACACCGTCCTCTCTCTCTCCGCTGCCCTCTCTCTCGACCACGCAGAGGTGATTCTACCAACATGAGAACCGGCAGCACTCTTCATCGTACGAGGGCCACAGCATTAAAACAGGGGACTTATGACCATTGTATTGGCACATTATCTGGTGTGCAACCAACAAAACTAACCCTCATTACTTGTCAGGTCTGTACGGCTTGATTTTGCTATGAATTCCAAAATAAAGTCCAGCTGAAGTAGGAAGATGAAGTGTGTTTGAGTTGAGCGAACGTGTTAGATTATCATTCATTCCCTAAAGTAAACAGTAGTTATTGCTCGTCTGATGAGTGAACACTCGGGCATCTTTATCTTTCAGACCGAGTGCCACATGCACAAAAGCGAACCGTATTTTATGAACTGCTCAAATTGGTTTTACAGGCACATAAAACAAGCATTCTTTTTATACCAAGCCCATTATTTAGAAATACATTCTTCCAACATGCGTGTCAGAAAAAAACGAGTTGCTGTAAAATGTTGATTGCCCGGCCGTTATTGTGCCACGAGCCTTTCATGAATGTGCCACATAAAGAGTGATGTTCCCACAATGTGCACAATCAGGACTAACAGCATTTCCTCGGCCACTTCATGAGGTGATTACTAACCTTTTGTGATCACAGTAACACAATGCATGCAAATAGAAGTTGGCAATTTGAGACACTGTGATGCTGAACAGAAGTGCTGATCAACACGATCCCTAGCACTAGTGTAAACCGTTTATTGTCGAATCAGAAAAGGAGTGAGGAGAGAGAAGAAGCTGGTGGAAATATGAAGCAGGAAGACTTCTTGGTTCTGGGCCCTTTAAATGAATCCACATTCTAAGAGGCGCTGTTGTCACTGATCTACAAACAGGAGCATCATCAAAAGCAAACTCCCTCCATTAGGTTCGAATGGACTGATCAGGGCGTGATCGATTAATGCTGCGCGTTAATTTGCTGAAAACTTTGCCGCACAGCAGCTCAGATAAAAGCCCTTTACTGGCAGGCTGAAATAGAGTCTTCACTGCTTAAGTTTGGGCTCTTGTGAGCTGCTATCTCTGCTGCGATAGCATTTAATCACATTAAATGCTTTAAATATCTTCAGATCTCAACTTCTTCTTTGTGCGTGAGGGAGACAAAAAGGCATTACAGCTTTATGTAACACTGCTCTCAGCTGTGTATCCAAATCCTCTAAATGTAAGGGGGGGGGCGGAATTAAAGCCTTCACAACCACATAGTTTATCACTTGGGTTCCTAGTAGGGAGGATAAAAAAGTGGCATGTTTCACTTGTCAGAAGTGTTGTGTCTGATGTGTCTGCACCTTTTTGAGGGATGGCCAGGAAAATGTAAGGCGGTCCGCATCACTTTTGATCTGTACCTCCAGACTGAATCGAATAAGTTATATATAGACATGATTCCAGTTTCCCTCCACTCTTTCTTTCCATTGAAGGAGATGCAGGTTGTGGCTGCACATGCATTCCCTCTGATGGGCCGGTGATAAAGTAGGCACAGATGACATGGCTGACTGCGCTGGAGGTGAAGCACTGAGAGAAAAGGGGACGTCAGGCAACCTAAAGTCATCAGCCGGCCACGGATCAGGAGAGTGATAAATGCCTCCACGCCACCTGCCGTAAAGCACCATAGTTTTTGGAGAGCTGTCGTTTGATTTATGTTGTGGTGTAATCCTTAAACAGCATTTTGTTTCTTTCATCACCATCATAAAAGGTGTTTAATGAGGACAGCAACTGCTGACGGTGCATAAGGTCCTCTGGGGTGTAAAGAGTGCAGCATTGAAAGAGCTGAAGTGACTTGGACAGGTTTATTGTTTACTCCAAACAGCGATAAAGTGATAGCAACCCACCTTCACCGCCACCACCACCGCAGACACAACCCCTCCCTTTAGGATCAATCAGTAAAAAGATGCCTCATCCTGTGAGTCGTAAAATGTGAAATGTTGACCTTTTATTGCACCCATCAGGCCAATCAGTGTAGCTCTCTCCTTAAATGCCAGAACGCTGTGCAAACATGAATCAGCTCCCTACCTTTTATCAGAAGTGAAGCAGAGCTCGATATGTCATGCCTCGGTTTGTTTTTATAAAAACGACCACGCGTAGAATCTGAAAATTGCAGACTTCAGCATCCCTGAGTTGTAATATCAAAGTCAATTTTGACTGGAAGTGTCTCATTTTAGTACTTGAGAGGAAATCGATGGCCGCGTGGTGTCTTGCAGCATGTGACTGTTGATATAAAGGGGAAATGTCCCTGATTTTAGAACAAATGCAGGATTACCACTGTGAAAACACTTTTTTGCTCTCAACATTTTTGACATTTGAAATATATTTAACACACTACAAGAACGTTATGCTAGTTATGAAACAATCTCAGTTTAATACTGAGGCAAAGGAGACCCTCAGCGAGAAGACTGAGTATTTTATCTAGATATAAGAGTTATTCTTAATGCCTGTCACCGGGATGGATGCCAACTTGCCTGAGTCGTAAAATTCAAACTGTTTTTTATGGCTGAGTGCTGAGGATGAATAGACCATATTCACAAGGCGTCCATTTTCCTCTGAGATTAGGCTCGGGGTGGGAAGCTCGTGTGGTACTTCTGTGCTCCAGGTTGCAAGACCTATATACAGGCAATGTGACAAATGTTATCGTTTCGCCACGTCCTTATTGATCACCAAATGAAAGTCAATGGATGGTAAAAATCTGAAGGGACATCGGGTCAAATTTCAAAATAAAACAACAAGTTTTAGCCTTTGTTTGACAACAGCTAATATAAGCATGTAACACCTTACTAGCTAAATTTACTGTTTGAGTTACATGACAAATAGGAAAAAAAATATCAACGCACATCTTGGAAACATTTATTAAAGTCTACAAGTGAATTGCACTGGATGTAATTACCCTAACCCTGTGAAATATCCTCCTCTGTATATATCTCTGTCTTAGTTGTTTGCATTCGCATGACATCCTTAATTACATTTTAATAGTGTCCCGACCTGTGTGTAAGTGTAGTAAGTGCCTGTCAATGGATTAACGATAAACAATTAGTGTAACTTAACTTAATTTCTCAGATAAACATACTGTATAGTATACTGACGACACTACGATTAAGTACTACCCAGTTAAAGGGTCCTCAGTCTCTCTGTGTACTTGTGTATAAGGCTGAATCTTTGCCTTATATTGTGTATAAGGCTAAATCTTTGCCTTATACACAATAAATCTATTGTATTATCATGCAATTTTTTTGGCCATTCTTTGTGCTTGGTGCAGTAACTCCCCACGTGTGTCGCACACTCTGCAGCCACTCGCCATTAGATGACAACTCTGAGGGAAAGGATTATTCACACTGTCAGAGTAAAACCAACAGCTGGCAGAGAGACTGCAGACACTAACTGCAGCTCTGCACTGTAGGACGGCTGGATGACTTTTAGTATTTTGTATTTCGTCGGTGCTGAATGTTGCTAAACAGAGGAGCGTTCACATAATAATAACAAGTTTAGCATTGCTGATTGTGATAATACACCTAATAGTTTTACGATTAATGAGCCTTGGCGCACCTGAACAGAAGGGAATCACTGGTTGTTTCTGTTGTGAGACGCCGTTCTCTGGCAGCTGCTTAAAGTCATTCTGGGAAATCACTCACTGGGGGAGAAGTTGATGAGGCAAGTTGAAGCAAAGTGGGCACAGCAAAAAATGACAATTACCGCATTTCATCACAAATTGAACATCACGAATTGATGATGTCTAACGCTGTAAGAGCATCTGACAGTGGATTTTTTTTCCCCGTGGTGTGCGATGGCGTGGTAATGAAAGGGAGAGAGGGGAGATGGCAGGAAAGACGGAGACAAAGCATGTCCTCTTCAATCTCATTGCCACCGATAAAGTAAAAACCAAACACCTACCTCTCACGTCGTCTCCTCCGTCCTCCACTGATTAAAATGCAGCTGCACTTTGCCATGAATAAATCATCTCTCTTTTTTTTTATAGCAACAATTGACCATGGCCAGCCTAAATAATTGAGACAGTTTGTCGAATGAACCTTTAATGCCCTACAAAAACACATGGAGAAGGTGTATAGCTCCGCGGAACTGTCTGCTTAATACTGAAAACAGTTTGCAGTGAGCTACTGTGCAAGAGACAATGATACAGGGAGGAAACTGGTGCTCTTTAGTAGGTGAGGCCATAAGCCAGAGCCTGAAGGGCTGCTGGATCAAGTTTGGTTTTTCCTCCTCACACTGGAGGCTATTCACCCTCTCACTGACGGTAGAGGTTACTTCAGCTGCATCTGTGTGGGTGGAGGTGTTTGGCAAAAAAAAAAAAAAAAAAGTAAAATATCACAGCTTTTTGCTCTAAAACAGAAAAAGACTTTCATCAAGATACCTCGTCTGAATATTACGGACACTTTTAAATGATGAGATTTCAAAACATAACATAAATCGCAGAAGTATTTTGAATTACTTTACATTATCTGTAGTGAATGCACACCAAACGAAGAAGGAAGCTTAAGTGTTTTTCCATGTTTTTAGCATATATAAAATCATATAATCTATATAACATTACTACCAAAAGTTACAAACAAAATCTAATAATTCATATTTTATATATAGGGCTTGGCAAATTAACCATTGTAGCATTATCGTGATGGCAGACTTAATATCTTATTTTGGATATTGTTAGATCGCGATACGGCTGTGTGTGTTGTTTTTTCCTGGTTTTAAAGGCAGCAGGACAGAAAAGTGATAGTTTTTTTAACGTACCAGACTGTTGTACTTCACTGTACCCACTAGGTCATCATTTTCACATATATTTTGAATAATGTATCCAAAATCGATTTGTGTCTGTATTTCGTGAAAGTGCCAACAGTCTTTGATGATCATTGTTTAGCTTAAAATACCTTGTTTTCGTTGGCATGATCACAGATGGAGATGGTCCGACTTCATGTGTAATATAGCCTAGTTTTGGTTGCCTCTCAAACGGTTGGAAAATATCTTTAGGAGGTGTTACAAAAACATCCAGTGGTGTTACTCGAGCTGTGGTCGGCCGTTTGGCAGCCTAAAATTATCGCTATATTATATCCACGCCATGCCCAGCCACACTAAAATAGAATAGATGTAATATAGTATAAAAGAGAGTCCCACCAAAACATGACATTTCTCCCGGGTACTGATAACAATGAAAGTCATATTTTGTTGTTGTTAACATAAGGGCAAGAACAAACACACTCGCAAACAACTGAACAAAAGGTCAACTCTTCTATGTTCCTTTAATGGACAGAATTCCCACTCTCCATGTATGTACTCCCTTATTACCGACATGTACTGTGTTAGTGCCATTTTAAGTTCTGTACATACAGTCTGGCTTAAAGGATAAGAAGTATAATGCAGCTTTTTTAATCCCACCATTCTTCAATGTAAATCCACTTTACCTACCTACATCGCAGACTTCTATTGTTGTCAAAAATCCATTAAGAGCTGCCCACAGAGACACACTGCTGCCTGAACTAATGCAATCCATCCTGCTGAAAACACATGCAAGCCATACTTTTCTCTTCAAGACTCAATAACTTCAAAACCTCCGCAGTTGTGTCGAAACTGGTTCTGTTCCGCCGCAGTTGAACTGCAGTACACCTACTTTTCAACATGACAAGTTGCATCAGCCTAAGCTGCAGTGTGTGTGTGTGTGTTTGTGTGTGTGTGTGTGTGTGTGTGTGTGTGTGTGTGTGTGTCTGTGAGCTGTTTCTAATTAATTTTTGACAACAATGGAAGTCAGTGAGTGGCAGGGCTGCAGTCGAAGGAAAGGTAGCAGCTTCTTGATCGTTGAAAATACACAACATTTGAGAGTTGTTCCACGAGCAAACGCTAAAAACAGGACAGAATAAGAATAGAAGTTATCCCCAAATCAAACGAGAGTTTTCCTCTTGGTTGATGTGTGCAGCCAACAATCCATGTCCTGTGAATGCCTTCAGAGCTGCTCTGCAGTCCCACTGTAAATAGTTTAAAAGGGTCCTGTCTTTTCATGACTTTACACAAGCATTGGTGGACTCTGCGGTCAGTGGGTTGTGAAGATCTTGAAAGTGTAAAGCTCTCTTCTGGGACCTGGAGTGAAAAGCCTGTGGTATCTGCAGTGCCCCTCTTCTTTTGTAATGGACTTGTGGGAGTGCAGCAGCAGGCAGGCGTTTGAGGCAAAGGGTGGCAGAGTTTAAGACTCTTTGTAGACCACTTAATGGCCTTTCACCCCTTGAGACCTCCCAGCGATTTTTATGGCGGATTTTTGCTTGCACAATGTGCAAAGGTTAATGTAGCGGGTGGTGGACTGAGAGCGGGCTGAGGCGGCATGATACCACATGATACATAGTTATGGAATGGGGATAAGGGACAGAAAAAGCAGAGCCATCGGTGAGTGAGAGAGAGCGGAGTGGAGAAAGACGGTGAAAGGTCGTTTACGCTTTCCATTGTTGTTGCCTGCATAAGTGTTAACGTGGGTCTTAATGAGAAACATTAAGCAGATAACAAAAACTGATTAATGTCTTAGGTGACCCAGAGCGGACTCAAATTTATCAGATGTGGACAGAATAGTTAAAAGGAAATGTGTGGGCGGGATTTAGAACAATACAATTATAAAACATTAGCTCCTGTGCCTTTCAATTCAAACTTTAATGATCGATCTATGAGGTGGCTAAGCTTAAAGGGAGCTCGACTTGTCAGAAGAAGATTAATGTCCCCTGACGAGCTGATAAGAGACTAAAGCACTGAATAGAGTGCATTCTTCCCTGAACTAACAATCACCGCTAATGATCCTTTGAGAGAAGCAGTGAAGCCAGAATTGCCTCGAAGTGTCACAGCAGAGGTCTGTAGTTGCACCATGCAGGTCCCTGGTGTAAATATGCGTAAGGACAAGCATGCTTAGTCAACTTTCTCTGGGTAAACAAATGTTTAAAGATGGCAGCGGGTGTAGTGAGAGCAGTAGCGCGTCGGTGCATGAAGTTCTAAACCAAACATTAAATCACCCTGTAAGGAAGCACACACACCTGAAACCTACAGAAGAACCACAATGTTACAAAGTCAATATGTTTTGCAAACAGATAACGCCGTCGGCCATGTTTTGTCTCGAAGGAGAATGATTCATTTTTTGAGGTGTTTGCTTTTTTGTCCGAATGTTTTGCTGTGATATTGTGTTTCATTTTAAATATCCAGTTGTGACCGAGAGCCACTTTACATCTTAAAAGGTATATATTTTTGGGATAAAAGATTGTCAAAGCAGGTATATGAAAAATGTATTTGCTATTGTGACCAACTAAAAAGACATTTCACAGATGAGTCATCCTCCTCAAGGGAACCCAGTGAGATTTAAAATACACACACACAAAAAAAAAAAATGGTAAGAAGACCTTAAACAGACCAGATGGAGCTTTTAATTGATTATGACAGTCAATATAATACTGATACCTTGGCAAGACCTTCATAAGAAAACCATCAATGGGACGTTTGGCTATTTCTTTATAGTTATTATAGTTATTTTAAATTCCTGTCGGGTTTGATTCCGACTTATTGGAGTTGGATTAGTTGGAATCCAAGTTGGATAAGATGTAAAATAAAACATAGAATTTTATGGTGGGATGCTGAGAATGTGCCTAAGGAAAGAAGCTTTCAACTCAACTTAAAATTATCTTTAACACTTTAAGACTAAAGAAGTTTTTTAAGTATTAAAACTGAATTCCAGCCTGGTGCCTCCATTATGTTATGCTAATAGCAGCTAGCATAGCCTGGAGCCACTTACCTAAAGCAGAGATGACAGCCGGCCATGGCCATGCTAACCTCCAGCCATTTATTATGATATTATATTAATTTGTATTATTATAGATATATTCAAATTCGTAGTATTCAGCCCGAACAGATGCTGACTCAAGTGACACCAGACCTCACCAGGTCCCTCTGGAGCCACAAAAGAGTGGTAGATGCGTGTAGAATTTGACGATTTGCAATTTTGTCACCCTCCAATGGGAGTGGAGGCGCAATAGCACAGAGCAACACGAAAGCCGATTTAAGCAACAAAGAGAAGTCAAACGACTGGTTCTCGGAACACAAAACGAGATCCTCCATTTGAAGCGGTATAGCATGAAAAAATATCTTTTATCTCTTTTATTCATCTAAGTGCTAAACAGCTCCATTTCAGATCCCGAGACACTCTAGAGATTTGTGATCAGTCTCTGTGGAATCATAACCCGAACCAGTATTTCCTGGATGTCTCGCTGTACAATTTTTTTCTTAAAGCTTTCATAGGAAAATCTCTTGTTTACGGCTCAGGTAATGACACCTGATACGTGCGCACGGCGTTCCCAGTGTACAATTGACACTTGAGAAATGAAATGTTGGACTTGTGTCATCTTGAGACATGGGATATGAGAATAAGCCGGAGTGGACCACCAGTGTATCTAAATGTAAATATTACTATATCGCCTCCATGTGTTCATACATTTATGTATGAATTCAAGGTCACTCACAGGCCCGGCTAAAGCTGTGTGACTGAACAGAAGGAATTCTGACAGCAGTATTTTGTAGCTTTAACTAATTCCAGCTCCACTGTCATGCTTAAATACCTTTTCCATGTACCTTCCCTTCATTCTGGAAACACTTCAGAGGCTAGAACAGAGAGCCATAGATGGAATACATTCAAATTCGCTCCCTTTTCAGTCCACTAATCTGAAGTGTTACCCTCATATAATGCAGAGTTTTTTTCCTCCTCTTTGACTGTACAAGTGTAAAAATAATGAGTATTTGCAGAGCTGCATTTTAATGTGGCCTCTTCCGTGTTCTTACCATTTGAGTTTTTGCCTTTCCATACTTTCTTTTCTCCAAAAAATAAGATAAACTATTATTGAGCTGCTGGTGGAGTAAAGAAAAACAATTGTAGCTATCTTAAAGGTGCACTGTGTAGGTGTGGGGAAGACATTTTAATCAGAATAGAAATATCTTCATTTACTGACCTTCCTTATGCCTAAACAAAGTAAATAAACAAACTCTTCATTTCACGACTGAATACACTGAATAAACTGAATAAACAAACTGACCTTAAAGGACAACACAATTTCATGCTGTTTTACTTTGTTTATATTTGGCGGACCCTGCCAGCTTTCCAGCTTGAAACAGTTTTCCTCTGAGAACAGCTTGTTTATTCACTTATGGGAAAATACATCTTTTTTTTTGTATTATTACCTCTTTAGTATTCTAAATATTACATTTCTGAATTTGAATTTCTTCTCCAAAGCTACATAGTCCTTTAAGTTCCCATAAGTGTGTGTTAGGTTTGTCCACTTAAGCTGCTGCTAGTCAACATGTTTAAACTGAAGGTGCCCTGTTCATTCATATAAAACTGTGTTGCATTTCCATAGCCAAAGAAGTGTCGAGGTCATGCTGCTCACCTCACATCATGTTTTTTTTCCGTCCTGGAAACTCATCACAAGCCGGCTTTGTTTACACTGAGTGATAAGGACTCTTTCCATCTTGGTCACCATATGAGCTCATTCAGGCGAAACAGCGTGCTGTGAGGATGCTGTCAAAGTATGTCCAGAGGATAAGTCGCACGCTATAAGCTCTTGCCCTCTATTTTCTCGCAAGAATACTCTAAACCCTCCGATTGCTGCCCTACTGCCCTCGCAGCAGCACTTTGTAACACTTTCGGCGCCGTTTGCGACAAAGCCAGAACAAATTCAAGGGCTCCATCAGCAGTCCAGGGTGGTTAGAGTATAGGAAAAAAAGTATATGTCTGTGGAAAATGTCTCCCTCAGCTGTGAGCAGAATCCTCTTGCTCTCATCAAGGGCTCTCCCATTCCAATTACCCAGCATTCAGAGCTACTCAACGCAGCTTATACTCTAACCATCCAGCTCTCTCCACCTTGCTGTTATTTTTTTTTCTTCCTTTCTGCCCTGCCTATCCCCAACACTCGTCCCTGCTTTATGACTCAGAGGTAGTTGGCAGGGTGACCGGCCATCTTTATCACCTCTCCATCAAACAGGACTCCCCCTGCAGGCCCAGGCTCTTTGTAGCTTGATGCCAAGCTCTGTGCCTGTTTTAGCTGTCCTGATAGCCGAGTGGCCTTGCCGGAGCTGGACGTGCAGCCTCCCACCCCCCGGGCAGCCGCTGGCTCTCATGCACCGCTGCGAGTCTGGCTGAATGTGGATCTTGGTATGGATTCCCTCTGATCTTTCCAACTGTAGTTGAGAGCAGACACACACAAGTACATATTTACTCTTAAGCCCGTAGCTCCGGCCAAACTTTTGAAAACAGGGCTTGTGTTCATCAAATACGCATGGGTTCGCCTAACAGAGCACTAACTCTTTTTCCGCGAGTATGGATGTTGTGCACATTTGAGTTAGACTTCTTGTGAAAGTTTATTTTTCCGTTGCTCTCCGACCTCTGTTTGTCCTGGCGTTTAATTTGCCCATATGCAGAGAAAGCAGCCAAAACACAACGCCAGGGATGCTGAATTAATGATGCAAGAAACTCTGGCTGGAGCTACAAGCCTACTACAGTGGACGCTGCATGGACAGATTGTCACATGTAGACCCGGCCACCGTATCCACGCGGCTCACCGAACGCTGTCATATTTCATACCTCGGCAGCGAAGCCTTATGGCTTATCTGGCAATGCAGGCTTTTCCTTTCATCGAATTAATTCCTCCATTTGCCTTTTGTTTTGCAGTGTGCTCACTTATTCATTTATTCACAATGGAATGTGTATCATGGTAAGCGGATGCCTCGTCATTGTCATTCAGCTCGAGACGGAGCACGTACTTAACAAGCGAAAGCTCGTTAGATTAATTTTGTTTTCCTTTTTTCAAGCACGCCGCTCTCTCCCCATCCAATTGTGAAATATGAACACCAAATGACTCTGCGATGCACCATATCATGGCTTTTGAGCTGACACCATGTCACCAATAATAATGGCATTACACTAAAGATTAGGGAGTTGAGCCATTTGTTGCCATTGCAAAGCCCTCGTGTTGATGTTTTTCAGTCCTGCTGTCGCAATTGTGAAAGTGGCTGTGTGGATTTCCGCAGCTCATATTTCCTTTTTCCCATTCTTGTATCCATTGACTCATCAATCTTCTTTGCAGTAACCTTTTTAAAGGGGTTGTGGTGCCAGTGGGAGGCAGCCCAGTTGTTATTTCATACCTATCGTTGTGTGTTTTTAAGCTGATGTCGTCATTCTATCACGTAGAGTGACGCCTGACCAATAGCAACCTACAGCATGAAAAAAAAAAAGAAAACGGAGCCTTGATCTGCAGCCCACATTTTCTTTTACACCTGTATCCCAACATAACACCTGAAATAACTGAGGCTGACACCCCCCATTAATCCCATGATCCTTCTTACTGTCACACATGAGTAAGACTTCGGAGACATGTTATCCCCTCTCACATGGAAGGAGAAACCAGAGAGCCTCACACTTTTAAGTGCTAGCGCTCATCTGCACTCATCACACGCTGCAAAACGGGCCAATACACATTGAAGATCAGAGTCCAGAAGGATGGCGTCATCCAACAGAGTATCACAGCAGTCCATTAAAATTGTCATGGAATATAAGCGACAGGATTAGTGTGCAAGGACACTAATTTAATGTGTTGTCGTGACTCTACATTCATGAACAACGCTGGAGTTGCAAGGAGATGTTTGGGTCATATGGTGGGAGCAGGAAGACTGTCCCACCATCATACAGGGTTTGCATTCAGTCTGTGGTTTAGGCAACAACAGCACTTTGGTAAAGGTTAGGAATTTAAGGTTAGACGTTTTTTATTTGTAAATCGGTCAGGAAATAGTGCTTCTGCTACCATCTCTCTGTAAGTCTACAGCGACCAAATGATGACGCGGGCACCTCCTGAAGCAAGCCCAGTTGCCACGACAATCCAAGTTTTAGATTTGTACCAAACGTGTCATATCATGTTCATATTAAATGCAAATTAGCTGACCTTGACATCAGGAGGTTTAGGGGGTGGTGGTGGTGTTATTACAGCCAACAAGGCTGACAGCGTAGCAGGGTACAAGTCTCACCAGTGGATATTTTTAAGGATACCACGACATATATCCATCTGTTTTTGTGGCAGGTATTTTTGCGAAGACATTTCAGCCTTTTTTGTGCCGACCACAACCGTCTGTTTTTCACGGGAAGTTGGACCACTTCCATCTGTGATCGTGGCAGCCAAAGGAGGTATAAATAAGCCAGACCATGATGTTTTGCTAACCTAAACCAAGGGGTTGTTTTGCCTCAACCTAACCAGAGCATATGCACAGCATTTGGTAAAGAAATAGACAATTCAACCGAAACAGACGTAACATACAGAGACATTCGGTTTGAACTCATCTGTGATTTTGCAAAAACATAACCAGCTTACACAGTCTGAAGCCTTGTACAGATCCACAAATCACATGTCATCGATAGCAGGCAAAGCCCCCTGAATCCCTTCTCATCTTAAAGAGGCTGACAGTTAAAGCTGGTCACTGTGCACAGTATGGATTGTCGTGGAGGCAGCGTCGCTGTTCGATTTAGCTCATCCAGGTGAATCTGAAGGTGTAGTGAAATATACACTCTTCTTCAGCTTAGTCTTTCCTGGGTCTTTTCCCGGTCAGTCTTCCTCAAGTCAGACATGCCCTCCAAACAGAGGCATCTGTAAGGATTTCTAATCAGATGCCTGAAACACCTCAATTGGCGCTTTTAATGCTAAGGAGCAACGGTTTACCCTGAGCTCCTTGCCCTCTCCCTAAGGATCAATCTTATCCTCTCAGCCACTAACCAGAGCTTGTGGCAGTAGGTAAGGGGGAGAATGTAGATCACCTTGTAGATTGAGAGCTCTGCCTTCAGGCCTTTTTTTTTTTTACTGCAAACTTCATCTGGTGCAACGTCTGCCCGACTGGAGTTGCAGTAGCAATCTTCCAACTGTGTTTCATCAAATGCTCAAATTTACCTGCACTCAGGAACAAGACACCCAGATATCCCCTTGATCCCCTTCATATAAAAGGGGGGGGGGGGGGGGGGGGCAAGGGGAGAATCACCTCTGTGTGCAGGCCAAGGGCACAGCTCCCAGAATCCAAAATTCATACACAGAGTTTGCAGTTTTCCCATCTTCAAAGCATAATCTTTTCCATCTATTTTCTCTCCCTTTAATTGGTGTAGCTGTGTGCTGCTGATCTAGATTGCAGGCTCACCTAACTTAACACACTCATGCTCCCTAATATAGTGGAGCTCCCTAAAATTTCCCCACAGAGGGGAAAAGAGAGCCGAGATGGATACTGATGTATCCTGTAATTGAAATTAACAATCTCATACACATGGACTCTCAGAATCACAGTCTAATTGCCTCCCTCATTAAAAAACATGTGTTGCGTCTTGGTGATCTGCACCAGGTTTCATATTAGACTGGATTATTGCTGCTGCCACATACAGCAGCGCAATATATCATTCTTTTTTTCTTTTTTTTTGTCATGTCATTTGGCGGTGGGGTGGTGAAAGTGAGATAGCACCGCTCAGCGGCCTGCTATATGCTTTAAACGAATAAGCTTCATTATAGAGGTCTCGCTCCTCTGAACTTCAATTCCACTCAGTGTCCAATCCCCCTCTGTTACAGTGCCTCGATCGTTAGGAAATTTAATTACGGCCCCTGAAAAAACTGGAATCAGATGGATTATCCACAGTGGCCATGAAGCTTTGTTTCATGGTGGGGGGCCTCCAGGAAATGTCCAGAACAGCATTAAGGCTTGCTAGCCTCCATTTGGATACAGGGTTTAGGCAAAAACGCACCATTAAACAAGTCCATTTAACGTGGTGCTGGAATATGGCTTTGGAAGCCATTGTGAAGCTGTTTAAGTACCACATATCAGCATGGTAACCAAGGCCTCGTATGAAACGGATACATTTTTGAAAATATGCATTGTGTCAATCAGAAGAGCTGAAGGGTGTTCATAGAAATGAAATCAAATAAATATTAGCCTTCTTGACATTTGTCTCGACAAGAACTCAAAGCAGAAAGGTAAAATTCTCTTAAGTGCCTGTACGATGAAAACGAGTGTCAAAAGAGACCCTTTCCTACAGGATGTTGAGTTCAGTAATGAACCACACACATAAACACCACACACATAAATGTTGAGGCCCACCAGCTCAGGAAGGGAAAGATAAAAGTGGTTAATAATGCATCTTTTTACTGAAGTGTTGGAGCAGGTGTCAGAAGGAAATGGGTCATCATTGTTTGCAGGTTCAAATGTGTTGATGGATTATCTCACTTTCAAGTGTGCTATTCTCAATCACAGGCTGCCGGTTGCGTTTGAAACTCTGCTCAATATTTGATGAAGCCACCTTAGATCTCGGTAAGCACTTATTGTACTGAGCTGCACGGCCTGTGTGAGATTCTCAACTGTCATTATAGAAATAAGAGTTGATCTGCTGTATTTCATCCTTTTGCGGTGTGATGCTGTTCCAAGTAATAAAACCTTTGATTTCAGTATTATGTTTTTTTAAACTCCGCTTTATTTCCACATAACAAATGCAGTAGTTCATCAGAGACACAGCTCATGCGTTAATGTCTGAGCAGGCAGTCTATGGATTTTTGCCATGTTTTCAGCATCCATGTTTAGTTCTCGGCATTCTCAGGGGAAAACCTTCTACGCCGTAAATGAATAGTGACACACATTCTAAAAGCCCACTGTCAGAAATAGGTGTACAGTTGGAGTCCATTTCTGTCGCCCAAGGTACATTGTACTCTAATTAATATAGGATGAAGTATTGTAACTCAATGTAAGGTAAGGTATTAGCACCCTGTGTGTGCTAAAGAGGTACATATGTGCAGACTTGGGGAGTAACGGACTACATGTAACGGCGTTACGTAATTAGGATACAAAAAAACAGTAACTGTATTCCGTTACAGTTACAGAAAAAAAAGCCGTAATCAGATTACAGATACATCCGGAAAAAAATTGGGATTATTAGTTGGATTACAATTAAAATATATGATGATGAATGATGAATAAATGTGAATGAATTAATCTAACACTTGCCAATGCGGCAATGCCGTATGCACGCGTGCACACATTACTAAAATTCAGACAAGTCAGTCACAACGACGCTCTGCTCTCAAGTGAAGCCAGGCGGCTCATGACGGCCTCGAGCGCTAGAAAAAAAAATGCTTTCACTGCGTGGAAATTTCGCCATTACTTTGTTTCTAAAGAAGTAAGAGGGAACAACATCACTGTACAGTGCAAGCTATGCCTCCCAGCTGTGCAGACACTGTTATCGTCCAAGGACACCACATCCAATTTAAAGAAACATGTAATGGTAAGCGAAACTGTGAACGTTAGCTAGTTACACAGAAATTCTGTTAGCTAAAGTTAACATTAGTTAGCCTGCTAACCAGACTGTCATTTTTACAACTACTACTGCTGTTGCTGCTACTAGGTATTACTACTGGGTCTGTGGGTGGTGCTGCTGGTGACCGGGTTGGTAGTGTTTAGGTTTTTGGTAGTTTTGAAGTCTCGTTTTGGTTCGCTCCCGTTTGCCCTGTTAAAATGAAGACATTACATTGTTAATACAAACTCAATACTTCCTGTGTCCGTCTCAAATTAAAAGTCCTCTAACATAAATAGCTCAGTAGGCTTTTATTGTGAAACATTTGCACGGACTTCATCGTGGAAAACTCGTTGACTTGCGAGGGCCCCATAGGCACTTGAGATGTAGCTACTGCCACCTTGTGAGGCTTGTACATTACAAAATTGCCTGAAACACCTGCAGTGACTGAAATGGGTCACTAACACTTTAGATCAAAACAAGGTATTAAAATAGCATGATTATATTAGGAAATTGTATGGGTAATTTTGGGGGACAAATAAGTGACACACATCCTATATGTGGGGGTGTTTTACTACTGCTATTACCAGAAATAGGCCTAGTAGTTACAATAACACTAATAATAATTGTTACTATTATTATTATTATTATTATTATTATTATTATTACTACTATTACTACTATTATTGTAATATGTGATGTAATTCTTGAATACAGCAGAATAGTTAGTAGTCAATGAATAAAACTGAATAAATCTAACATACCCTACAATTAATTACATTTTTAATTTGCTTTATGTGTTCCTCAGAGGAAGTCTTTATTTGCATTTGTATTGAGGTAATCCAAAAGTAACTTAAAGTAATCAAGTTACATTACTTTAATATTGTGGTACTTGGATTACGTTACTGAGTACATTTTTTAACAGGTAATTAGTAACTGTATCGGACTACATTTTTAAAGTAACCCTCCCAACCCTGCATATGTGTGCTAGTTTTTCTCAATGTGCCCTTTTACAAAGGTCAATTTTTATCCCCTCAAATTAAGGTACAACAATTCCCACCAGAGGTACAAGACTGGACTCTTTAAGGTACAAACCACAAGGGTACAAACAAATAATCAATATCAAGGGTATAACAGCTGTACCTTAGAGGGTACGCCGCCAGTAACAAGCTGATTTACCACTAAAGCTACCCCTATAAACCTTCATTTCTGACAGTGTACAATAGAAAACAAAAACAAAATGGATGAATGAATAAATAAATTCTTCACATTTAAATGAAGAGAAACAGAATCTACAGATTGTTTTTCTCTCCCTTAGATCAGATCAGTTTGAAAGCGATAAAACAGCTGTCTGGGGAACATGTAGTCGGGAAGACATCTGTTTTTAAATGTAGTCTTTAAGTTATATTTTCCATACGAACAAAATCCTTAAACTTCCTCCTCCCATTGTCTTACCAGGAGATTGTGGTTGTGAAAATCACTTTGATAACGCTGAACTGCAGTCAGGTTCACTTGAATTTTTTTCAGTTTGGCAATCCTCTTCTCACCCTGTGTTGACTCATCAGTGGGTCTTGGCTATCCAAATAGTGGCACAAATCAAGGAAAGCCATTTTAAGAGCTTGGAGGAAGACATTTCAAATCCTGCAGAGTGACAAATCTGGCCTATGACGACGAAGCTGAGCTCGAGGCGCATAATCCATTTGTTCCCCAAATATTCTGGAGGGATGCTTTTTCATACCTACTCTATAGTTGCTGCTGAAACCTGACACAGCTGACGGTGACATATACAAGCTCGCTGTCGAAACAACAGAGCGGGTTCATTAAAAAGGTTGCAAAAGGCTTGTGTGTCTAAGGATTCAAAGGTTTATTTGTCACATCCACAAGAAACTATTGATAGTGATGCATTATCATCAGCTTTGATCTAATCTGATGCTTAAGCGCGTTGTCATCTTCAGTACTATGCAGACGGAGCTCATAGGCGTAGCATACTCAGATCAATACTTTCAAAGAATCCACCATAATTAAATCGTGTTCTTCCGTTCGCAGCCTGCGAACACTTTTCTCTTATTTGACAATAAAGCAGCTTTGCACTGACGTGATTATAATTGCTACAACATCTGATAATTCAGTGTTAATATTGCCTAAATCAGTTGCTGTGTTATTGGCTTAATTTGATCCAGGGTTATTTAATTACTCTCCAGCTTAGTCAGTCTCTCTGCCCTCCAGCTGCTCTAAAACGGGACTTTTAGAGGAGCTTCAAACAGTAATATACTGATAGTCAATCTGTGATATTGTCCTGTCTGAACTTAAAAGGAGAGACGAGTATGTGTGTGGTAAAGAAGACACTTCCGTTGCGACCCCGTCTCCCACAAATTACATTCTTACGCAACTAATCTGCAATTGAAAAGTGTGTTCAATAGGAAAATAACTGGCAGAACAGGAAGTGGTGCGATGTTTAGAGAAGGTGTTTGAGGTAGATGAGTGTACAGCGGCATGAGTCAGACCCAGATTTGTCTCATCTCTCACTTTCATTTCACAGTTCATTTCACTTTTACAGTACAACAGTCTTTTTCTCAGTCAAGTGGTTTAGTTGCCTAACCTTAACGACACTTTAACCAGACTGCAGTTTCCCCCCAGTGTTCATGGGACTTTTAGTTGAATGTAACATCAGTCATGCTTGTTTTTAGCATGAGCAGATATTGTAGTGAAAATGAGAACGACATAAGAGCGCATGTTCATTATGCATCTATAAAAAAAAGGGTTGACGTCGAGCAAGGTGCGGATTTGCTGATTACATAAAGCAGCCTAGTCTCACCAAATGGCATATGAATAAAGCGCCAGTGTCTTTTTGTCTTTTAGCCTCCTATCAGAACACTTTCTTTGCGTTTTTGTGTGTCAGTGTCAGGCTGCAGTGTGACTCACAGGATGTAGACTGTTGGCGTGAAGCCTACCATCGGACAACTATTTTAGACGGCATTCTCTTCCCTTCCCCCTCCCCCCTTACTGGTTTGCAAAGCCCCAGTCTCTATGGGAAACAACAACCGCATCCTCAGATCTGGCAACCTACATGCTGAAAAAAGCAAGCTACCCTGACACTGACCTAAACAAGCCCGCAGTTGTTACCTTTTCTTCTCATGCCAGGGGTTGCCATAAGTTCCCCCGACAATATTTTGCAGAGGTACCACTGCTGCTTCCTGAGTTTAGAGCCATCCAAGATGATTCTGATTGGTTAAAAGAATTGCAAACAAGACAAAGTCTCTTTTTTAATCCCATACCAGAATGAGAATCGGTACAGACTTTTAACCCCAGTGCTGAAACGTTGCTGTGGACACTGATCCGGTTTTAGAGACTATTTTAGATAAGGAGGCAATAAAAAAGAAGCTGAGGTGAATGGCTGCTTCAAACAAACTTTCACCTAGGTGTCCCTAGCGTCCCCATTGTAAAAGACACCTATGGGTTCATTTAAATTGTGCGTCACCAAACGTAAATTAACCTGATCAAGTTGCTTTACTGCCTAAACCACTTGTTTATCATTGTTACCATGATGATGAAGATCACCTGACTCATCCTTTAATGCACTTCCAAAACTGATACAAATGACATGTCAGATGAAATCTTGTAGCATGCTGTTTGCATGAGACCACGTTGAAAAATCATAATCTGGATTACATTAGATTTTTCTCCAGAAACACACATGCCGAGCTCATTCAAAAACAGGTTTCTGTGACTGTAATTCTCAGGAGAAACTGTTGCCTTTCTGAGCGAAACAGTATCAAGGTCTGTGAGAGTTGGACGCGGCGAGGAGCCACTGCTTGCTGCACTCTGCAGCATATCTCTCTTGAATCACTTTCTGTCTGCAGTCAGACACCAGACAGTTCGGTAAGATGTCTGTTACTGTCTTCGTTTTCTCTCCTCTCCATCTGTCTGTTTTACATATGCCGACTTTTTTATCATCTCATCTTGCAGCACGTGACCATGTTTACCTCTCCTGCTTTCGTCATTGTGCGAGCTCAGGTTAGTGTCATGATATGCCCCCCCCCCCCTTTGCTTTTCATTCCTCCTCTCTACATCTGTTACTCCCTGCATCCTGCCATTGGGATTCTGCTCACACTGGCCTGTCTAATTAGAGTGAGGCAGAGAAAAGGGAAAAAACAAAGGCCTCTCCTTCTTCGCTTCCCTCCGCGTGTCCTCTCCCTCCTTTCCAACGCCTCTGGTTTTCTCTCCCCTCCCTCTCACTTCTCAGTCAGCTGGATCACAGGGAGATCGTGCTAATTGATTTGTTAAAACCCGCTCGGTTGTTCGCGGTATTTTAAGCGCTTCTCGTGAAGGAAAAGTTTTATTTCTCCCATAAATGACGGTAGGTGTGAATGCAGCAGCAGCCCCTCCATCTTTGTACCTACCTGCACCTGCTGTGCGTGTGAATAGCAGCTGAGATTGTGAGTTGATTGTAAGCTGAATTATTTATTTGCTCGGAGTAGCCGGTCTAGCTGCAACATTTCCCTTTACAGCGCTGTGGCTTGCTTATCTGTTTATTTATTTAAAGTTATACTACATATCGAGACCCTCCGCATATGAGTTGTCAACACGGAATCAATCAGAATAAATTATGCAGCACCTATTGACATCCCAGCGAATTATCAGTGTAGGGTTCAAAGTATAGGAAAGAAAACATGTTTATGTAATGCTGTGCAGCGCCAGAAGGTTTTTGTTGAGAAACCTATTCCCTCATATCTGCATTACTCCGTTTCATCTATCTATCTTTGTGTCTGTCTGTGCATTCTCCTCTCCGCTGTGGAGGATGATCAATATTTCAGTGAAGTGTCATTTCAGTTCCAGGCCTGTTTATTCCCCCTGTCTACATCAAGGATTTGAGCTGAGCTACCCCCCCGGTGCTTCCGCTCTTGCAGAGGCTTTTGCATACATGCACAGCAGTGGACATACATGTGCGAACATACACACACACACACACACACACACACACACACACACTCCATCATGCAACCCAAACTCATTTTACCATGTCAGCAAACACAGCTGTGCCAGCAAACCGCTCTTTGCAACTCTCCAAATTACCCAGCTGCCCCGTGCCTGGTCCAGCTGCCCCAGAGAACCCTGCTCATTTATAATGTGACAAGCTCCAGCGTTAGCACACTCCACCGTCCACGCACATACAAATTTGACTCCGCGGGAAAGCACGCATTCCTCCATATGTGTGTGCCTGTCCTGCTGGTGGCTTCCCAGCAGCGAGGCGGTGTCTCAGCTGGGCTGGTTCTCCCCCAGCAGCCCGCCGCCTGCTGCAACATACACTTCCTGAGCAGTCAGTGTTAATAAGAAAATTCAATCACCAGCATCATCACACATTGCATCGCCTCCCCTCCGCTTCCCACCAGGATGTTGTAAAGGCAAGAGGAGTCATATCACGTTCACATGACAGTACGTGTACATGAGTTGACTTTCAGGTCGGTTGGTGGATCAGATGATGGTGGCGTTTGGTGAAAAAGGCTCCTAAGCCAGTGTGAAACTGATGGATATTTATAACAATACATGAGAACATTTTATAGCTGTGTTTAAGGCGACACAACCGGATGGTTTAAAAAACCAGAGCCGTCGCTCTGGCAGTGAATCCGGGTTTTTTCTAAGAAGACCTTGGGGCATTTCCAGCCATATTTGTGACAACAAAACATGTATTTTTAAGCCAAAGCATCCATCCATCCATCCTTATTCATTTGATTCACCCACGACCAGCAAACCACTGCTTTGGTTGTTTTGGTTTCATAGCCAGTCATAATATAGCATTATAGAAAATCTACATCTCGGATTGATTCCTTCGACCGTGTGCGTCGCAGAAAGCTGCCAGACGTACTTAGCAAGTGCTGCAGATGGGAGGATTGTGTTGTTTGTTAAAGAAAAACAGATCCACTGGTGTTTTCATGCTTGCCTTGTTTTGGTTGTACAGGGGCTTCCGCCTAATGATCTGCGTCAGATTAGGCAGATAAATCATTAAACACAGTTGTTTGTTGTCGTGCTCAAATTGACCTCCTTAGCCATGCAACGGAGTGTAAACCATCTTTTTCAAATGTTCACTTGCCGCACTGTCTTCTCAATTCCGACCTTTCTCCTCAGCTAACATCGTTTCCAGTCTCCTGCTCCACGTCCTCCTGCGCCCTGCTCTCCTCCACCCCCTCCTCCCTCCTCTCGCATTAATTGATATTGTCTCACTTCATTAGAGCCATTTGCACCGGTAGAGAATTTCACATTCATTTTTGCGGTGTGTTTCATCAGTGTTAATTTCAACCTCACGGTCACCCATAAAAAGCCGCTTCACAATCTGCATTCTCTCGTCTTTTTCGGATTCCGCATTATGCCTCTAACCTTCTCATTTGGCTCGTAGCTGAGGCTGGAATCTTTAAAAAATGCTTCAATCATAGTGGGCTAATTGTAGATGATGCGATGGGGCAGACGCTGTGATTTAGACACCTTCTGTCATAACATTTACCACCAGTTCTCGGGACGTTTTTTAGTAGGACAAACGTGTGCAGGAACAGAGGCAAATTGCTTTTCAGCAAATGACCGTACGCGTTTTTTCTGTCGCTTGATTGGGATTTTCCTTGTAAGTCTTTTCTCTGTGTCGGAGTGTGGGCCGGCTCTCCGCACACAAGATAAATGAACCACTTTACAAAAGACTCCGCTTTCAAATTTCACTCCGCTGTTGCTGGTTAGAATATTAAACTGGTTTCCACATTCCCAGACACGCTGCGGGTACACCATGATGTTTTTGTACGAGGACATTTGAATTGGGAAGCCAAACACTTTTGGAGGGCCCGAGTCATTGAAATGCTGGAACGACTCGGTGGGCTAAATTGAGGCACAAAAGCAAACCAGGAGAAGTAAATAGCCATCAATAAATACATTTCTAACAACAGATGGGTCTCTTGGAGAGGAGGAAAAATAGTATGTTGAGAGGAGAACGGGGATGAGTGGCTGCCTGCGTCACTCGCATCCCGGACTGAAAGGATAATTTGTTTCGCAGGCACATGTCAGTTCCTCCATAAACATACCGGCAGCAAAACATCAGCGCCTCAGGACTGAAAGGGCATCATTTAGTCCAGGCTGTGAGATGGCCAGCACAGCTCGTGTTGTGGTCTCGCCGACTGCACTGCTGTTGACAGGCTCTTATGACGGGAAGTGCTCTTATGATGCCGCGGCGCATCGCAGACAGATGATAGTAGTTTGGAGCTCATCACTCGCCGGTGGGACCAATTTCAGGAAGGAATTTCAAGTTGATTCAAGAACAGTGGAGGTTTTCGTTCCATATTTAAGGCAATCACAGCTTTTTTCTCGTGGCAAAGAGATAACTGCGACACTAACTTCTTATTTTTGATCCTTTTCAGCAGCACAGAAATATACTTACAGACTTTATCACTTGATGCTTCCTGAATAATTTTATGTGAATTACTTTTAAACATAATTTTGAATTTATGACATGCTTCAGACACTGATATTTTTTACACTGCACTGTCCGTCCTAAAACCCAGATGACTGTAGTACTCACTCTCTGATTTACCCCAAACATAAGCAGTGATAGAAGGTAACAGGGTACAGATCTACAACTTCGAGGTACTTGTACTCGAGTATTTCCGTTTTCTGCCACTCCCTCTACTCTACCACATTGTGGAGGAAAATAGTTTTCTTATACTCCACTACATGTATTTGATAACTTTGATTACTAGTTACTTTGTAGATTGCATGTTGCAAAAGAGCAAAAATAACACATTGTTAAAAACGTTTTTTTTATCAGCAAAAAAAACATTGATTCCTGTAATCTTCAAAAAAGTAGAATGTTGGAATATCAAATACTTTAAGACTTTTACTCAAGTACTATTTTTATGGGTAACTTGTTTTAACACCATGTTTTTAGTTTTACTCAAGTTTGACTTCTAGGTGCTGAACAGAAGTGACAGCACTATATATCACAACGGTACATTTCTTTGATTTAATATTTGCTTGTTTGGTGTAATAGATATGCTTTTTTTTTTTTGTGACAAAGCGAGAGGGTTCTCATTGTAGAGTCTTGCGTGTCCAAGCAGCATTGTCGTTGGTGCCGCTGTTGCAGAGACAGCCGGATTGCTTTCCATTTTCCTGAGAGTAACAATTACCAACAACAGAGGACAAAATGTCAGTTTAGTCATTCATTGACTCTTTAATGGAGATGTGAAGGCAGATAGAAACGGTGCCAGGCTGCCTGCCCGACTGAATCGCCAGTCAGCCCTCGTTCTCCTGGAAGATTTTGTGTCTGCTGGCAGACAAAATGAAGAAAAGAGTGGTTTAAAGGGAAAGAATGTAAATGCAGATGGTGTCATTATTCTATAGCCATTACACTGTGCAATAATGATACACTAAAGCCACAGACTTGTCTATTGCCCATTTAGATAATGGGTTTGTATGAGGTTAGATAAAAAGAAAAAGATATAAAGCTAATATACTTTTTAGTCACATGATTGTGGTATCATATGTGTCATAAATGATGTCTCTTTACTGTATCAGAGTTGATAACCAGGTTGAATTGAACATACATTTTGTTAAAGCTACTTAACACTTTGGTATCTCAAAGGTAAACTACATGGGTCTGCCTCGATGGCATGTTAACTGGTGTGTGGACAACAACCTGATAAACGTTTCCCCCTTTTAAATGGAAAATCCAGTTCTAATCAGAAGCATTATTGACTCCACCAAAGAAAAATCTGCATGAAGTGAATTAGCCGGCTGACGGGGCGAAGTCAAGTACATCCGCCAGACAATAATTATTGGATTAACAATGGATTCCAATGTGTCCTCCAGTGCAATCACTGAAAAGGTTAATTGAAGCCACTCTGAAATGCAAAGGCTTAATGGCACTCTAGGATGCTATTCCCATTTAGCTTTGCAAAAAACAACATATTAAAGCAGAGGACACTATTATCAGGATGCACAATGCATTATAATAGTTTCCTGAACAAATCGCTTGTGGTTAAATGGTGCCGTGTTACCGCTCAAATCTACATACGAGCAGCGCTGCACTTTGTACGGGCTTGAAACCACCTCACAAACTTTTTTCTCAGTTTTCCTTTCTTTCTTTTATTTTTATGGTGAACACAGCCTAAAAAGCAACCCTCAGATCGTTTATGCTCTGTGGCTGCCCACAATATTCTGCCTGTGCCCGAGGGACACTCAACTCCATCAAACAGGAGAAACAAACAGAATCAGCTGCGAACAGAGTGTCTGCTCCCGCTGTGTGTAGCCGGTATGTCCTCGCCTCGTGGAGCTGAAGATTTTTTTTTTTTTACGTGCTAGCAGGTATGTGTCTGTGGGAAGTGAAATGTGATGAATGGAGCTCATGCTCATTAGTTCCTCCTGACAGTAACATTGGAGGGTTACACCTGTAACACGTTTCTGACAGAACACAATATTCCTGCTTTTTGTGGGGTGACCGACTTTGAAAGGGAGGAAAGTCAGTGCTCAGTCGAGGTGTATTCTCTGACAGCTGACTGACAGACTGAGATAGGCTCAGTGTTTGTGTGTATTGGGTTGGATGAGTTAAAAAAAGGATCAAAGTGCTATGTGGTCTCGCTGGCAGAGAGAAATGCACTTTACCCAGCATGCTCTGTGTTGTTGGAGTCCTCTCAGCTCTCCGCATTCCCCGTTGTTACTGAAGCATCCGACACACATGCACGCGTCGACTGTGGCCAAAATATCGCCACCAACTGTGCCGAGCCGGGGCTGTTTTGGTGCCGCACAGACAGACAAACAGGCCAACTCCTCCGGTGAGCCCGTCCACCCGACCGGAGCGGACCAGCCAAGCTCAGCCGGCTGCTGCAGCTTGTCTGCGCTTGTTTGCACCAGCTCCGAATCTGGCTGTGCTACATCTGGCAGTGACCCAGCCCGACAGCCACCTCGCCTTCACAGTCCTGAAAGATTGATGAGCAGCCAGAGCGTGGAGCAGTCTCGCAGGTGCAGGGGACTGCTAATGGAACCTCCAGACACATCCTGACTGGACCCGTCTCTTCCTGACTCAACAGATCCAGTTCTAATATCGTTCAATCTTCCCATTTTTTCCTCCCAGGCTGCTGTGGAATGTGAAGCTCTACCTTGTCAGCATGCGTTTCATAATGTTTATTCCAGCTACGATCTTCCCCTAGTGTCCCCTTTAGGGACTGAAATAGACTTAAACTTTTATTAACTCTAATTCCACCGCAGAAGGTCACTGCAGAGGCTGTGTGAGATGTCAGTCAGCTCAAATGCATTTAATAAAACTTGTCGGTGGACTGAATGAGTCATTTGATCTCCACATATGGGCTTTTATTGGCTTTTAATTTATAGTACGTTTGTTTACAAGCACTTGTGTTCAAGCTCCAAACAACCATTCAGGTTGAGTTCGACTTTGTATCACTCTTATTTTAATTCGAAATTGAATCAGCCTGCGCAAGTTTCCGCAATTTGGTAATTGGAAGAAATTCTTTAAACTCCTCGTTTTAGTACTCTGTTGCACGGTGCAGTATATAAAACTATACATATCCAGATGAAGTCCAGTATTATTGTCAAAGAAAGGCATATTTCCGTCCTGTCCGACAGCAGTGTAATTGCTCTACAAGCAGAAATCTATCAAAAGCAAGGCCACCCTGAAATAATGCAAAAAGCATGCCACATTACACACTGTTCCTGGCTCGCGGAGGAATGGATGATGTGGGTCAATTTTTACCAGACTTGATTGAGTAGCGAGCCAACCATCCATGCAGGGCAGAGTGCAGTGTGTATGCAAAGCTCACTTTAATGAATTTCAATTTGCCACCCTGTCCCTTCAACCACCCACTCACCTTTAAGAATGTACCCCAAAACGGCCAGAGGAAGCGTTACGGTGCAAAATCACAAGGCTGCCAGATACGGCAGTGATTTTGATGAATTTCCTCATCAAAGACTCGTCACGGCATATGGCAGATCTCTGTTTTGCATCTGACCTTCTCCTGTTAAATACCTTGTTTTAGAGCAGCGAGGTAAGCAGATAATGGCCTTCAGTTACACTGCCGGGACAAGAAAACTCCTATGAACTGCTGTTTATCAGTGCACAACAGAGCACAAAGGAAAGCAGCTTAATAAAACCTCAAAGGGCCAATATGTGTCAAACATTAACTAAGGTTGTCGACAGAATGGGAAAACATTTGCAGTTTTGACATGATGATGTTTATATATTGTGTTGCAGAGATAGCCCTGATCCGTCCCAGTACGAAGATCCTATGTTAGCGGTGTAAACACCAACCCCCGAGCACCCAGTCTGAACCGCTAGCTGGAGGGCTAGCTAAGCTAACAAGTTAGCTGCAGCTACAGTTAGAAGCAGTTAGCTGTTACTCTGGTGATCTGCTGCCCCATATTAGTTCAGAATGTGAGTTTGATGGGTGGCCAATGCTTACGTAATCTTTTCCATTAGAATAGATTGTATCATGAAGCCATCCAGCTAGAAGGAAAATCAAAACAAAAAAGTGGGAATGAGCCCCCCTGGGTCTCAATGAAAACTCATTGGAACATTTCCTGGCAGTTTTGGTGGTTTGGATTTAACACTAGTTATTTTACATAACAATTTCTCCCACCTTTCTCATGGAGATGAAGGGTAATGAACGTGCCAGGTTGGTTGCAGGAAAGTGCACATGGCCACCCTCTGGATTCAAGGGACAAATAATTGTTGGGTGCTTGCATGTGCTAAAAGCTCTTTCCCCTCAACTCGTTATGAAACATGGAACTGGTAATTATTTGATATGAGATCAGGTGCCCAAAATAACCCCAGGAACCCCAGCCTCCCCAAAGCATTGTGGACCTGGACTGGGCATGCTGGGTGTGCATGGGTGCTTTTGGAGAAGTGGTGTTTACTAGAGTGGGCTTTGAGAAGAGGGATTAGTCCTCTTCCACTTAAGCGGTGGGCAGTGGGCTCTGGCTTTGCTGCTGGAGCAGCCAGCACTCCACTCAGCCAGATAAGACCGGCAAAAGTGGCTCCTGAAGCAGCTCACAACATATGCTAACACACACTTGGGATATACTCTGACAAACAAACACATATAGGATAAAAATGCAAGTCGTTCAGATGCAGATTCTTTCCCATCACTCGTCGGTTTTAAATACCTGATTACGGTTTGCAGTGTATTTCCGTGTGCCACCTAGATACCCAAGCAGTAATGACAACGCAAGCATAGAAATCCACAAACATGAATTAAATGGCTTGCTTGTGGGTGGGATTAGAGACAACAAGGGGAGTCATAAATGAAGTAAGAATAAACGGATAAGGGGAGATGAAGGAAACAGGAGCGGAGGTGCCAGACGTGCATAGAAGGCAGAAACGGGTTCCCACAGAGTAATGGAGGAGCAGAGGAGGTTGAGAGAGGTATGATGCAAGGGATTGGATCTCTCAAGCGGTAATCGCTTAGCTACCCAAAGGGTGCAACCCCCTCTACCCTGCTCTCTCTCTCTCTCTCCCCCCCGTTCTCTCTGCTCACTCCCCTGTCAGGACAGGGGAGGAACAGGCGGCGGATTGAAATGTAAAAGAGGCAGAGGATCAGAGACAGGTGGAAAATGAGAGGAGCAAAGGGCAGAGTGGGAGAGAGATGTGGCAGAAATGGTGCCGGCACCCGCGTTCCAACAGGGCGGAGTGTTTGTGCATGTGTGTGGCTGCATGTGCTTGTGTGCTTTCTTGGTTATGAGCAGGCCTCAAGAGACGGCGTGCAGATTATTGCTACAGAGGACCTATCCTATTGAATCACTCCGCGGGCCCCCTGCAGGAATTGAGACTCTGCCGAGTATCTCCCAGGAATGATGGGAAAGTAGAATGAGTGAAAAGCAGAATGATATCCATCAGTAATGTAAACAGCTGGAGGTAATGTTCAACCAGGAAGTATTCAGAACTCTGACTCCCCTGACTGAAGGGAGCTCAGACATGTTGCTAACGTGTGAATCTCATGCCCTTATAGCACAGCACGCAGCCAGGGATTATGGATTTGAGGGGAATTAAACCAGCTGCTCAAGGGTTAAGATAAGAAGCAGTTAGATTAGAAAAGTGAGATTAAGGGTGAGGGATAAGACCACAACTGGAACTTGAAGTGAACTTGTGTTCATGACGTAAAACAGAAGATTATCACTTGATTTAAGATAAATAAAAGAGCGGCTAATTCTATCTGTAGAATAACCAGGAATGGCTGGCTAGCTTTGTATGTGCCTCCATTTAAAGGGCTGAAGCCCTGACAGTCAGCACCCGCTACATCATTTTGTTTTTTTATTGCAAATGGTGCAACCGATGCTCTCCATTTCGTGTGCTTGACGCATGTATCATGGGCAGGCATTAATTTTGAATACCAACAATATGAATTATTCATTGACCTAATTACGGCCATGACTCATTAACGTACATGTGGAGTGTGCATGATGATATTAAAAAAAAAAGAAGTGGCTTTGAATCATGTATTGCCCACTGTGAACACAAATCAATCAGGAATGCCTTGTTCAATAAATAGACGGTAATTGGGCCCAAAGAAAGTTAGTTATTTGTAGACAGACCTTATTAAAATTAAAAGAATATTCTAGTTGGTCCCCAACCGGAAATTATGCTTTTTTCCACATGTTTTGGCTTATTTGGAACAAACTCAACATATATTTTGCTTTATGACTTACCATTTTCTGAAGCCTATGTTTTAAATAGATTTTCTTGCCATCAAGGCAAGCTGCTAGATGTAGTTCATTAAGTCTTCTATCGCAGTCAACAAGTCCACTTTTTAGGATGTCAACATTTAGATAAGGCGTCCTAATTAAAACCACAAAAAATATGTATTTGTAAATATCCTCACGAAGGACTTAAAGCATTTTCTAATCACTTCTCTGTGACTTCCAAAAGAATCACTGTTGAGAAATAATCTGTTTCATGACATGACAAATGTATGGTTAGGATTTAGTTTAGGGCTAGGTAATCTTCTTACCAGGATATGTGACTATATATGTATGTAAGTGTTGTCTTTTTCTTGTTGTCAAGGCTGCATCATATATCATATTGTAACAATATTGATATTGAGGTATTTGAAAAAAATTGTGAGTTTGTTGTCCAGTGATTTTGAGGAGATTTCAAAATACCAAAATATATATTGTGCATCCTCATGGCCTAAAAATATTGTGATTTATTTTAAAGGAGGAAAACTCTCAATTCTCCGACTCTGTCACCTAAGCCGTCAGCGCCAGCTGCTGAACATCAATCCTTTTTCCGTTGTAAGAAATGACCAAATTCACACTATCCTTTTTTAACGTTGTCAGTGTTTACCTGCTGTTTGTCTTCTGCGTTAGATTGCCCCAAAATATACAGCAGTCATCAATTCTCCGTTGTCTTAAAGTTTTCCTTAAACACAGCACTGCTGGGGCGAGTGTTGAAAATGGAAATGTAACTTAAATAAAGAAGTCGTGCTGTTCACTGTGGCGGATCTGTGAGGATGTGATGGGGCATCAAGTATCGCGTCTGCGGGCTTATTTTAAAAGTGCACTGAAATAAAGTGAATTGCTGCCTGGAAGGTTAAAATAAAGCACAAAAAAACAGTCAAGAAACTTATGGTATTCTTTGGAAATTGTCCCCGGTAATATAAAGCCTCTTTTGTGCATCACTTTAAAGTTTTAGTAGAGGCAGTTAGCCATAATGGGCCAAGCTTGCTTCATCTCGTTATCACCCTAGCTACCAACTTACACACATCTGGTGAGCGGATGAAGGCCGCTCCTCCAGGCTCATCATTACCGCCAAACATGGGGATTGGCTCATTTGATCAGATTTCTCCTCTCTCCACTACACATCTTCTCACCCATCTCTTCTCCGGCATTAACAGCGCCACACTCCCCTCTGTCTGTCTCTTCCCCGCTGAACAAGGGAGTTCTATTTTCAGAGGAATGCCTGAGAGAAGTCATCAGAAATAATGACAGCGGCATTTAATAATGTAGAGAGGAGGCTGGCTAAATGCTTTGTAACGGCTTCGGGGAGATAACATAAACCCAATCATAGGTCTGATGTAGTAAATACACAATAAGGAGATGTACAGACTGTGATCAAAGGGCTGAGTGTCTTCCCACTGTGTGGGACAGAGTGAAGATAGTGGAGGGTCTAGTGATTTCTAACGAACAGTCTAAATCCAGACATATTTCCTGCGGAGAGAGAGAGAGAGACAGTGGTTTTGTGTGTATGTGTTTGTCGGGGCAAGTATCATGTGTATACTTGCACGCATTTATTGATCAGCAGCCTTGGACTTCCTGACCCCTTTTAGCACCGTCAGTCAGGTGGCTCATTCTCACACCGCCCCCTCAGCGCTGATTGAATTTCAGCACTGAGGTCGTGCAGCACCGGGGTCCTGCTTGACTTACCGGGACGGCATATCTTGGAAGTATTTCGTATTTTCTAATTTCCTGCCTGTGTCATGCACACTAATTCTGCACCCAGTGGGTCGGGGGAACACGTCAGAAAAAGCCCGCAAGACTGCAGCCTTCATGCTGAGTGAAACAGAACAGATCTGAAGCTGCTTGATGAGACGACAAATTGCACGTGTGACCTTGCGTTATCCCGATATATTATGACAGCGAACCTGTTGTGTTACGGAGGAGCTCCAAGGTGAATCCGTATTGTTATAGCTGCTCTTTTTGGGGTTGTTTTGCACTGATTTATCGTGTCTGTCAGCAAATAAAGCAGTCACTGTTTCATCAAGCATCTTCCACTCTTGTTTATTTTATTGGACTTAATGGGGCTGCTTAGAGGCCTCATTTTCCCACTGCTCGGGAGCGAAGCCTACATGTTGGAAAGTAATTTTATTGCTAAGTTGCCACGAGCCTTCATTTCCAGGACAGCTCATTTATATTAATCAATAAAGCTGTTTACTTCATATTTGAGAAACTATTGCATGGAAGAATACAGCAGAGCCGTCTTTCTGCTCATTTGCCAGCTATTCAGTCTGTTGTGAATCTATCAATGCTACTGTAGCAGGTAACGGTGCGACTCATGCGGGAATCAATGCAGAATAAACAGGTTATCATTCTCAGACTTGGTTCAGTGGGGAAGTTTTTTGATTTACAGCTTAAACACACCCCAAACAGTTCATAGTCGTTTAGCCACTTTTGTCACCTGGTAGATTTCACAGGCAATTGAATGCATCATGTCCTCACTATGATGAAACTTTGCAAGAAAATAGTGAAATAACTTCCAGAACAGAGGGAGCTTTTGGCGCTCTATTGACTGAAGTTGGCAAGTGCACATGTTCTCAGTCAACAGATGCTTCAGGGATCAAGAGCGTGTGCAGAATGTGAAAGTCATCACAGTAGAAATCAAGTTAAGCATATTGTCTGAAGTTTAAAGAATAAGTTCACCCAAAAACTGAAAATTCATTAATTATCTCCACACCCTCATGCGGACGGAAAGTCAGGTGAAGTTTTATAGTCCACAAAACTCTTCTTGAGCGACACAAAAAAACAGCGTTGAAGCATTCTCCTTAAGAACTGAGGGAGATGGAGAATTGTTTTAAAACCCCCCAAAAATCCATTAAATGGTAAATTGGCATAATCTATATCTCCAAGATCCAGAACTGATTTGAAAAGACATTATTTTTCTAACCTAGATGCATGGTTGAAGCGAGCTAACACTTTTAGTTTAGCAGCTACAGTGGAGATCATAAATAATGTCTTTTCAAATAAATTTGGAATCTCTGGGCTCGAGACTTTGTTTGTTTCATTTTTTTCTGGTTTTTTTTTCACATTTTTGTCCGAAGAACAAAACGGCAGGAGCAGTACAAACCAAAGAAGTGCTGGGAACACAGGGAATATGTGGAGCAAAAGAGGACCGCAGAACAGGGAACACAGGACTGATGCTGGGAAACAGAAACAGAAGAGGGGGGGAAAGAAAGAAAGACAGGTTGTTGAAACTCACAACATGACACGTGAGGATACAACTACAAAATAAAACAGGAAATGGTTAATCCAAAAAACCCAAACCATGACGGCTTTAAAACGACTTCAGTTGTGCTGTGAGACTTTAAAACTCTGCTCAGCTTTCCATCGGCATGGGCGTTGAGTAGATAATGACTGAATCGTCATTTTCGGGTGAACTTCCCCTTTAAAAGAGCCCCTGCAATCTTCCCCAGACTGCAGTGAAGACTAACTGCACTCTGTTGTACTGATGTGACCCAATTCTGTTAGCTCCCACTTAGCTGTCTCTTAGCTGTAAACCGCCACAAACGCATTAACTGATGCACAGAGCGCTATTTGAAAATATATGGTGAAAACAAGGAGGAGATGTGCTTGATGGGGTTTTGGAATAATATGAATTCAGAGATCTTTGGAACGCAAAGTGCTTTTGTGTGTGTGCGACCCATTATCGACAGGGAGGCCAAAGACCTGTCCCCCTGGAGCCTGTTTGTGGTTTTTCTCAGCTCTGGCTCTGCCTCCCTCTCTGATTCAGGTTTGATTCACACCACCTACTCCATCAAAAACCACTAATGAACTTGACTCCCCCGTGAACTTCATAAGAAAGCTCTTTATCCCTCTCAAATAGGCTTTGACTTCTACAATAGCTGAATGCTGCTGTTACTTTGTTCGCGCTACAATGGTGCTATATGAGGACCAAAGAGCTTAGACATCATGGACATTTCGGGACTCGGGATGCCAATATGGCTGCGTTATTACTCGCGTAATCAGATAACGTCTAAAACAGTCTTTCTGATGCCGAATATTGCTGCGTCTCTCCTCGTGCACTTTCTCCATAGACATATTGTAAATCAGTTTTGACTGTCCCTGTACGATGTCTGGTTCCAGGCTTTTCAGCTGCGGTTCCTGAGGGATCCCTCCAATAGCCGAGGCCTTTCAGGTTTAATTCTGTTTGCATGAGCAATGTTATCAGTGCGTCTCAGTGGCTGTGTCAGAATGATCGGTGTAGGGGACTGCGAAGGAGCTGATTGCAGCGTTTGATAAAGGATGATTAACCAAGCCACGCTTTAATTTTAACATCTCACAGAAGCACACACACACACACACACACACTTCTAGCTAAGCCTCCAGCTTCATGACCCACTGGCCGGTTTTAGTGGCCAAACAAACCAGATAAGTGATAGTCCCCGGAATGTTCACCAAGGACAAGATTGTAAATTGTTTTATATTCAGAGCAAATGGTCACTATAGCTACCGCCTTTCAGACAGTGAACGTGTGTGTGTAATTTATTTTTTACTGACAGTATCAACTACGGGACCTCGGAGGACATCAGCACACATACACTGTACTTGGTTTTGAACGGCCCTTGCTGCACTCACGACGGGCACTCTCACTGCCAGGGACAAAAAAGAAAAACAGAAGCAGTCTGACTCCCACCCAAAGAGCCAATCTGCCAACTTGTGCTGGCTGGCTGAGCTGAGTAAAGGCTGACATAAAGAAAAACACTAGACAGACTTTTCAATGCAAAGCCTGTGGTGTTTTATTCCCCTTTATCGGTAGGATGTTTGTTTTCATGGATGGCTGCCGCAGAGGTCACAATCACACAGAGAAACAAAGAGAAATTGGATGACTGGGGAGAGTCGAGGCTTGTTGTGCTTTGTGAAGTCGTCGGGCTGGGCCACTTATGCGCCGGGATTTACCTCGACAAAGACAACTGAAGGAAGGGATTAAAAGAGTGTGTAAGAACACAAACGGAACAATTGAAAATGCAAAACAGAACGTGAAATTCAATTAATTCTATTAGCTGGACCCTCCCAGAGGACCAGTGATAATGCCGAACACTTGCGTCTGTGTCAACAGACGGCGTCAGCAGAAACGGGGAAGGAGATGCATTGTATAGGATCCAGCCTTGGTTGACTACACAAACACTGCAAACACGCCCAGGCCCCTGAACCGACTCTTTATGTATTCTATCACTGTTGTTGTAGATAGAATCAAACGAGATAACAGCTGCGAGTGTTTTAAAGGAGGAAAAAAAATACAATCAGAAGGTTGTTTGGATTTACACAAACAGCCCGCAGACGGCGCGGCGGGCGGAGAGTGATAGCACTGAAGGACATGTGTGCTTGCTCTGATCAAAGTGACAACGACAGCACTGAGTGGTTTCTGTATACAGTTACTTGTACTGTAAGTGTGCCAGAGTTACTTGAGGCCACTTCCATGTACTGTAGATACGTCACAGTTATTCGCTTAAAGGGACATTTCACCCTGAAATGAAAAAATACATGTAGTGTTATTTAGTGATATGTTGGTGTGAACTGCCGTGTTTTTAGATATATATTGGCTGCCTTTTTCTTTTGAATATAATGGAACTATGTGGCAGTCAGCTTGTGGTGCTCATGTATCTTTGCCAGAAATGTGGTTAATCAAGATAATCCACAGACTTTGTCGTGAGCAGTTTCATGCAGGAGCTGTTATCTTTCTGTCTAACTGCACCCACCGACAGTGTCACCGTGCGGACGTGTGCATGCATCTACTCCTGGACGAGAGCCTTGTGCTAGTGACGCCACAAAGTTGAACATTGGCTGAGTAAGGTAGCCTCTTGTGCATGAGTAGACTCACACTTAGTATTCTGCGGCGTGATACAAAAAGAAAATAGTCAAAAAACTGAAATGTTTGACCTTGTTGCGAAAAACCATCCGCAGACCTTGTCGTGAGCAGTTTCATGTGGTTGCTATTTTCGTTTTATATCACGGCACAGAATGAAAGTGTGAATCTACTCATGGACACGAGGCTAGCTGACTAAGCTAACTAAGTTAACATTTACAGCCCACACTGTCACAAGCCCTTTTTCATGGAGTAGAGGCATGTGTCCTCCGGCTTATGATTAGCGTGTGTAGCTCGACAGAGAGGACACAGTTCCTGGTGATTTTTGAAAAGAAACGTTACTGTTGAGTTCTTCAAATGTATATTTTTGCCATGTAGTTGCATTCTATTGAGAAAACGGCTGACAGTCAGCAAAACAGCTAAATAGCAATTTGAATTAGTGTGTGTCCCACCACAACAGTCTCTCTTCATTTCTTTTCCTGTAACGTCTCTCTACCCTTTTGTGTCTCCTGTTCGACTACAGCAGCAGAATCCCTCTTGTGTACAAATGTCTGTTAGGAACACAAATGTGCTGAACTAATGAGTAAATGCCCCTGAGTACTAGTATCTGCATGGAGATCTTGTTACGTATTGATCTTTATTTAGCAACAAATAGCCCCCGTGGCTGAGAAGAGCTATTGGCAAGAAGTGTGGAAAACTGCACATTCGTCACTGTTGGCTGATTTAAAGCAACAACTAATTTCATCCCGTGTAGCTACAGCAACAGACCTGCTCAGTGGTGAATGGCATCAAATAATTATGTGAGCTCTGGCTTTCACAGTGATGAATCAAAGCCGGGGGAAAAAAATGACCCTCCATCACCCTGTCTGAAGCTAGTCGTGCGCACAAACAGGGCCGGGAAATGTTTATTCATATATCATGAGCAAAATGTTGGCTCCTGTCCTTGCACCTAGTATAGGTAAAGTGAGGTTTTAAAGAGAACTGTATGGAACGACAAAGTTGAGTACCTCCGCAATTCTTAGCTGTGAGAAATCATCTTTCAAACTTGTTCAAGGATCTCACAAAAATAGCCTGTCGTGATGCTGTAGCACAACTGCATTGCACAAAGGTAATGGATAGAGGTACACTCAGACCATGCCAGGTGAGTCTGTAAGCCGGGTTTTGGAGGCAGTAAGCACATAGCTCATGACCGAATGAGAAGAATAGAAGTGTGATTAGAGAGCTCTCCATTACCCGGCCCTGCTTCTTTGAGCGAGGGGTAGTGGAGGGCGACGGAAACAAAAAAAGAAAACGGCGTCAAATCCTCTGATATAGGCTGATCCTGCACCTAGAGGGAAGTGAAGGAATGATGAATGTTTTAGAAAAGCGAGCGCTCCAGGAACTGGGATTTTACAGGCCATCAGCACTGGGTGGAATTGGACCAGACAGTCGCCAGGGAGGCTCCGGTCTCAGGAGGAGCAGATCTAGGCTGCACACGAGATGCAAGGCTCTGCTTGTGCCGCAGATGCCTCGACACTCTCAGGAGGTTTTTCAAAGCTGAAGAGTCGAGAGGCAATTATTAATTATGGCTTTTTTTTTCTTCTTGGAAGAGGAAGTGGAAAAATGTGTTCATATAATATGTGATAGTGGAGAGGGCTGAAGGTAGCTTCATCTGAGTTAGGCAGTTTTGTTCCCGGTTTCAAGGCACAATCTAATTATGCAATAACTGGCACTGTGAACTACTAGGGAAAAAATAAAATAAAGTGTAACTTACAGAAGAGACAGAGGAGAAAAGGTGTTCAAGTACTCGGATAAAATGATTTGCTGCTGAGTCATTTCCTGCTAGAAGTATCGTTATTATTCTCTTGTTTTCTTCATACAGTTAAGCCTCAATTAAGCAAATACACGATTATATAATATAGTAAACAGAATGACATGTTTTTCTACACGATCCATGCTGCTGATCCCAAGGGCTCCTAAAAAACCCAAGCCAGCATGATCATACCCAATTGATCAGACTTCCAATAATAGGTTGCACACCAGACCTTACATATTCTAAACTACTATTAATAGCTGTGAAAATCAGATATACATTGATGATATTATTTCTGTCCCCATCCGGGTAATCCTCTTGAGAACATTGCATGTTTGTGGTCCCCCTCGAAGTAGTAATGAGATCTGTGCCCCTGCTGCCGTTTCCCCACTCTGATGGTAATGTGATACATATGGCAAATGTCTCTTTTCAAACTAACCTGCTTTGCTAAAAATCAAGCAGGAACCTCAGAAATAATTGATGATCTGCTGCTTCTGTAACCTACGCGAACGTGTTGAGAATATTGCTGTGATTCACGACTGTATGATACAAAGTGGTTTGGCTTAAAAAAAAAAAGAAAAAAAAAAAAGAAGAAGCAGTCGTGACAGTAAAGAAAAAAGGAATGACCTTCAGCAAGTCCCTGGTGTTGGATGTATTTTCTTTCCCTTGGTTAGTGTGCTCCGCTGCACATCCTTTTTACATTTTGCTATGGTTGCCACATGTTCTCTAGGTTGATGCGTCGCTCACATCCATCCAACCCCTTTTGTTTTAATAATTTCATAAGGTGTGGCTAAGCTAAAAACATCCTTGTAGCCAAGGGCCATCTTTCCCTTAGTCAGGAACCAAAAACATATTGACTTGTCCATTATATTACTTTCTCTTCCCTCTCACTCAGTTTCCTCATGTTCCATTGTCTTGTCACATTGTGCCTCTCCGTCTATCCATCTCTCCTCCTCCCTCGTACATTCTTCACTCACTCACGAAAAAACATGTCTTAGCTCTCAAAAAAAAAAAAAAGAAAAAAGATGTGCTCACGCACTAAAACTGACACGGGTCCTCTAGTGCTGCCGCTCTTTCACTCGGGTGATGAAATATTTAAACAACACTTCTGTTCCTATTTAATTGCATGTCAACACACCCTCCACAAAGACTCAAGCTGGTCCAAGTTAGTCTGTTTGTCTTGGGGTCACTTAGGATTCATAGAGAGTGGAAAGAGACGGGATTTTCATATGAGAATGTCGAGTTGCAACAACAACATAAGTAATTCATAGGTTGTGTTCAAACCTACTGGGATGAAGTTGCCCTTCAGATGCCCTCCTCCTTTGGAATTACATCCCACCGGCATTTCACACATGATGAAAAACACAGCTGGGCCTTTTTGCATGTGGAGCATTGATTGGTGAGCAGGGATGCCTGGAGGGATGACATTCATCTATAACAGTATATGTAAACTCAGTCAGGGGGTATGTGATGTCAAAATGTTGTAAGTGAGTGTGTTTGTTTGTGGCTTCAAGGAAAATGACACTGCCCAGTTGTGCTTGCGTGCGTTACCCCGGGTGATTCATCGATCTTTGATATGGCAAAGTCTGACTCAACGGTGTCTGTCTAGACATGGCAGGGCAGTGAGGAATACAGAGATAGGACCGGATCGGAGGAGTAGGGAATAAAATCTGAGGAAAGGTGCCATGAAAAGGGACGACGCAGCAGAAGTGTGATGCTTAAGGTGAGGAGGCGGGTCCAGACAGCCTGAACGTACTGTAAGCTGCAGATGCATTAGTCAGACTGACACATGCCTACATAATTATTCACAGTCACCTCAATTCCTCGCCTCCTACCGTGTGGTCCCTTTTTTTTTTCACGCAGCCTCCTGCTGTACTGGCAAGGTCCTAAGTGCTGGCACGCCATGAAGCATGTAATGTCAGCATACGATCGCCAAAGTCAGCTCTGGGGTTGTCTGATCTGCTGGATACAAGCCAGGGACAGGGGGAAAAAAGAATTGGGAGGAGAGGAGCAGGAAGGGTCTCAGAATCAGAGGAGGTATTGTTGTAATTATTTTCCCATCAGGAACATTTCTGCTCCATGCTTTGGAAATCTGACCTTGGACCTGTATCACACCGCTCTCATCCTTGTGAGGCAGTCCAGCTCGCTTGATGAGTGCCAGACCTGTTTAAAACCCCAAGAAGCCCAAACGGAGGACGAGCGAGATGCAGCCAGCTATGGACTCATCACTGCAGATGTCAAATCATCCCCCGCACATATCATTCGGAACCATAGGTCACGCTATCCATTCCCATTACCCTCCTATATTAGATTTCTATTTGATTTGATGGGAGCTTTCTTGAGAAGAGAGAGAGGGAGCCACTCTCCAGACACCAATTTAAAGAGGCAAAGCAAAGTAATCAATTCACAAACCGGAGACTGCAAACTGAATTACTGGGATGGTGAGCCTGGTGGTGGTAGGGATCAGCAATGAGAGCCGGTTTCACACCTATCCATATCAAAGGCTTTCAGGGCAGGAGAAGGAGCTGTGAGCTTCTGAATAGTAGCGAGGGATCAGCGATGATTAAAGCTAACCTGGGCATAGCAAGACGGCCATACAAGAGAACTGTGTGGAACTCACGCTTGTTCCTGATTGATTTTTTTTCCAAGCTTCAGGCTTTGGAGTGTCCGCCTACTTTTTGGGTCCTTTAAAGGCCAGGTGAAATTAGATTTTTGATGACTATCGTTCCCGTCTTGATCGTTATAAAAGATGAGGGCAGCACTCCTTTCAATATGCAAAGCTGCAGTAGCTGTTTTTCTGCCCTCATGTCAGTCGGATTAATAGACTCTTAGCCGGTGCGTGTCAACCGTTCATTTAACCCTCGTGTTTTGTTGACATCAGTTTTACTTCCTCATTGTTGAAAGTCCCTCAGATCCTAATACTGTAAATTCAACTATTTTTTTTTTTTTTCGTTTTTATACTTTTTTTATGACCTCATTAAAACCCAGTATGTTGAAAAGTGGCCAAGAGCTTACCTTTACCTTTGGCAAAAAACTTGATTTTTGTGAGGTTGCACATTTTGTGAGGGTGACAAAATACTAAGTTGACTATAAAACATTGTTACAGCAAAGAATAATGACACATTTAAAGTACGGTGTTTAACACACATACAATATCTATTACATGTGTAGGCCAAAAAGACATCCTCAAAGAAATATGCAGGGAATTATCCAACACAGTGATGTCAGCTGGGATCAATAAAACCCAAAGAGGCCTACTGAATCACCCTGTAGAGGTAATGCACCATTTTCTGTAGAGGACCTCTGAAACGTGTCATCTGCTCATATTCAGCTTTATAGGTCATAAATTTACAGAAAAGTTTTAGTATCAAGGTGATAAAATAATGTATAATATAGAAAACTATTTTCACTCAAATGTAACAGTGAAAATATGATAATCCAACATGTGACCTGGTTGTAGCCTCTCAGAAAGAAGCATGAAAACTTCCACTTATGAAATTTACATTTTCACATGTGAATGACATACATGCATATGTGATTTGCTTTGTTTCCACATGTGGATCAGAATTGCCGATGAGGAAACAAAGGCAGAACATCAGGGCTGGTTGCTGGATTTAGCTGTAAACATTTAATATTTCAAGATTGCTACCGCATCCGACTTTTACTTATTTAGTTGCAGGCACTTAGTGTGAGTGTATTAATCACCATTACATTGTGTGCACTGTGCGCTGTTGTCGTGCCTCGTGGATCTGACAGATATGATCATCTGCCCAAAATTATTTAACAAAGGCACATATGTGTGCATATTCATGGAGCGTCATGCCTGCTGGAGTATCACGAAGCTCTTAATAGCCCTCCCTCCTTCGCTCACTCTCTCGCTCTCCTTCCACTGATGGCAGCGACTACCCGTTGCGTTATGTAAATCATCTATGATTTGACACCTCCAGCCATAAATCTTCATTAGCAGGTGGGACAAGAGAAAGGAGCTGTTTTCTGATTCTTTAGAGCTGTTTTGCATGTAGAGGGATAGGTCTAAAGTCACGGTGCAAGCACTAATCTGCACCTTGCAACCGACTAAAGAGTATTATTGATGGCTTTTACCTTCATTTGAATAAAAACGCAACCCCAACGCCCCACATTCATTTCTCTCCGAGACGTTGCTCGACGCTCAGAGCTCATTAGCTACCAGGCTAGGATAGGAAAGCGGGCTGCAAATAATGTCTCATTGTTCTCTCATTTCTCATTATGTAGCTCACTGGGCGTCAGAACAGCTGTTTTGGATGTATTTACTGAGCTTTTAATAAGATAACAAGCATTGTCAAAGGTCCACTTATTGATTTTATCACAGCTTATTTAGGCACTCAGGATAAAAAGCTGTAAAAATAGATTGCATCTATATTTTATTTATTTTGCGACGAGTCTGAAAGAGCACTCTCTGACTGAATGTGACATTCATCGCTGCATATTTTAAAAGTCATAGTGCATTCTGTTAAAAATGAGCTCGCCGTGCATTAAAAATGTCTGGTGGATGCTTAAAAATAGGCACGCTGAATCATCCCATTGACACTGTTGTCCCAGCAAGCCAGATAGAGGCCCGAATCGGGTGTAGATATCTTTTAAAATGCCAGCCTATCTCCCTCTCCATCTTCTGGGGGCCCTTATTCAGTGCGTACCAGAGGAAGTCCATTACCCGCTGATACAGTGTGCGGATGCGTAGCCTATCGCAGAAAATTATTTTAAGGCATCCACGATTCGAGAACTGACGATGTATTATGTCAGCACATTCCCTTTATAGTGTGTATCAGTGGGTACCATTCTTCTAAGTTTCACTCTATCTCTCTTGAAACATTTAAAAGTGGAGACACTGCAGAAATAGCACCGTGCCGAATGATGTTTATCAGGAGCAAGCGTTTCAGCGCATAATCCATAGGGCCATTCTTGAGAGTATCGTGCGCGCGTCTGTGTATGCGTGCGAGACATTTCCCTCGTCTGAGTATCAGATTCATCTCATCTCTCTTCATTACCATTACACATCCATCCAGAGCGAACTGAACCTCTGGCTGTGGCACTTCACACAGTATTACTCCGCAGTCTCCCATCTGCCCTGGCAACTTCCCCTTGCCACTCAGGCCCAATCTACCCATATTACTTCCCCTCAGGCTTCATCTAAGTGTGACTGATAGGGCCAACACAGGGAAACAAACAGCAGGCCTAACTTCCAATAGGATTAGGGGCTGTGAGGCATCGCCACAGTCTCTCTCTCGCTCTCCCTCCCTCAACAATGGAGCAGCTCAGCCCAGTCTGCATGCATGTAGGAGTGACTTTAGAGAAGCTGCCGTGGATGAAATAGACTTGAGTAAATGTTGGCTCGAGTGAAAATCTCGGCGCCGAAGCAGATTTTATTAGCCGGCCAACAATGCTAGTGGGTCAACAGCAACAGAGGTGGAGGGGGACTGTAACAAATGCACTAAAACTGTTAGGGTGCAGCGAGAAGACCTCTTCTGTCAGACTGCGTGCTTAGAGCCGGTCTCACTCCGCTATTATTCACGCCCACCGGTGACGCCATGTTACACAGGAAGCGCATGCCGTTCCAAAATGAGATCGGGGTTAGATTTCACGAGGCTCCTGAGTGCTCTTACAGTACAGCCCAGCGCTGCTCAGTTATGGGTCATTAGGAACGCCTGCTCCTGCCGTGCACCACACCGCACCGGCCCATTAGCTGGGCGCCTGGTGCAGGCTGCTGGCTGGGCGAGGCTAAACTCTGGTGGGAAAAGTTCAATCTTACACAAGCTTCTGTTTGCCATAGAAACACAGTGCTGAGCACTGAATGAGGGTTGTTTTTATTCCAGGCAGGAGGTTTTCGATGTGATGAATGAGTTTGTCCATGCGAGTCATATTTATGGTTATTACGAAAGGTAGAAATAGAAAGTGAAGCATGTGTTGCTGAAGCCATGGCAGAGCAGATGTAGACCGACTCATGGGTCAGAACGTGAACATGTTGACAGGTGCTGTGGCTGGTGTGATCCCATCACATGATTAGCTTTTTTCCGTTGTCATTCTCAGTCACAACTGTGACATTTAAAGGCGTCCACGAGATCACTGGGAAGGTTACTGGAGAAACGATTGTGGCTGATACTTCCGGTGCTCGGCGGAACGAGCTTAAGTAATTTAAAAAATGACTCAATAGCAGCACTTTCAACACTTTAGAAGCTAACCTCGACCTCGGAGAGCGCCAATTCACAAGTTGTACAAAGGCTCATACAGGATAGGAATAAGACTGATATAGTTATAAAATGATGCTGTGATTTTCTGTAGCTACATGACACGGGTTTTCTCACTGTCATGACTGATTCTGTAGACTTTAAGTATAGTACAGTATGTAGTGTCTGTGAAATCCCCCAGTGGTTATGAAGAGATGTTATGAAGCCTGGAGTTTTTATTCGCAAGATGTGGAAGATAGTTGATCCTGGATGGAGCTGAGGGGTAGGAGATTTAAGAACATCTTAATCACTGAGAGACCTCTTCATTAAATGTCCCGCATAAGCTGATAAAACATTTATAGAATGTATTATGAAGTTTGCATCTCTTATTTAGGTTGAAGACACTGATGTGCATCATGTGAAGACAACATTTCTGTTTTTGGTACATTTTGCTCACAAATCATTTAGAAAAATCTCTTTACAAAAGCTAACACAAGGAACTAGTCACAAGTCAGCTCTGCCTTACACAACAGAGCAGCTTGTTTCCTCAGGCTGCTCGACTGATCAGTTCATCCTCAGCACTCCACCACGACAACTAGTTATACTTTCATGACTTATCCAACCTGATTAAGTTGGAATCTGAGCTGATGACAGACATTAAGGAATAACCATAGTAACTACACTGAAATAGCCAATCTGCCTCACTGATGGTGTTTGCTTGTTTCCTTATGTAGGTCACACAGAGGCATCAGTGTTACATCAAGGCTGTTTTATAACCAGCTCCTCGTTGTACGTTTGAAATAAAATCAACACCACAAATTAAACTTTTTTACCCAGTGATCTGTTCTGATCTTTTGGCAAAACTTCATGGAAGTGTTGAGGTGATAAAACAAAATTGAGTCTGTTTCTTTTAGCCTTTAGTGAGGGTGCCAAACAGAACATTGCGGTTCATTATTACTGGTTTTCATAGTTTATTATGATGTAATTCTTTCAGCACTGTGTGAGCCAAATACACAGAGAGTTGCTTAATCAACAGCACTACTGAGCAAATGATTTCATACAGGAAGATTTACATTTTTGCTCACAATAATGGTTCCAACAGTCAGTTGCTCGTCTGCACGGGCAGCACGGGGATCCTCAGGACGTGCTGATTATCTCAGAAATTGTCCCCGTGAAACATAACAGAAATTGTAATAAATGAGAAAGAGAATGCTTCCTGTTGTTTGAAATCTCTGAGTGCATTTTCTGGTGGAAAAAAAGTGTGTAATTGCTGAGAGGACAAAGGTATTGCTGTAGGTGTAGCAGTGGGAGTAGCAGGAGTGGAGGAGTATTGCTTGTAGGAATATTTCGAGTGCACTATGGCACCATTTCTTAAATCCTGTGAAGAAAAAAAAATGTGCACAGGGCTGTACGATACAGCCAATATCAGTTATGCTTACAGCAGAAAAGTAACCAATGTGAGCAAATCTGTGCACTTGCTGGGAATAAAATGCATCATGGGGTGTGTGGGGGGAGTGCTGCTTTACAAACTGTGCACAGCCTAAAAATCACTCTCCATCAACTGCATCCAAATGAGTTTTCTCCGAGGGAGTAACTTCTAGCGAGTGTGGGTTTCAGGGCTCCGTCTCTCCAGCACTACTGAGTTCATGCACGATTGGGAGTAGTTTACTTCATGATGCTGTGGTTTCTATTTGCATTACTGGGAGAAAACAAACCTAAAAAAAAAAAAGAAAACGAAACATCAAGTGAAGTTTATACCCTGACAAATGGTGAGGATTGTATCCAACATCCAATAATTTGTTAATTTAACATGATAACTTTGTTATGTATGATCACTTGACTGAATACATTTATTGTCTTAAAAACATAATTTTGAGGGTTAAAAGGTTGTGCCTGGCTTAAACTATGGCCTTTTGTTAGAGCCCCCCCCCCACACACACACACACACTTTCTTGCATACCAATCACCAGAATAAATGTTAGCCAAGTACGTTTCTGCACCACTACAGATAAGTTAAAACTGAGTGTTTCTCTATGTTGCAACTTTCTGTTTGTACACTTGGTTAGGGTGAGGGAAAAAAATCATGGTTTGCTGCCAGCGCTCCTTTGTTTGAGCAACTTGCAGTGCAAGGCTTCCTTCAGGCAGCTGCTTCAGTGCACCTCTGCAAATAGACTTGCAAGAGCTCTTTTATTCTCACTGCAATATGCATTTTCATCAAGGCAACATAGACACTACTCTTTTAGTAGCTCTACGTAGCTTCGTGCACATGCTTTTTAACTGTTGTTTGATTTAATGCAGGTCTCATGGGTGTGAAAGTTTTTTCATGTTGTTCGAGCCCTATCCAAAGGTCATTCTCTCTCACTATGTGATCGACAGTAAAGTTTCTCGAATCTTGAGTCTTAGGAAAAAGACTCTGCACGCTGTCTACTCCACTTGCAATCAAGTTTAATGACAACAACATTTTGTTACTTAGACCTTCATCAGGTTATCTAGGAGGTCCAAGTACCGAAACGCTTTTGTCATTAAACTTAATTGCAAGTGCAGAGGACAGCGTGCAGGAGTCTTTTGCCGGATTTTGTCAGCCTTCGGATTTCTCCTACACACCTGTCGATGTCAAGGTATGCAAAAGCTGCACTCTGTGAATCTTGCATCTTGAAATAGCTGTTTTGGACGCCACACTCTCAGATGGAGATGGTCGACTACCCTTGAAAAATTCATGTGAATTTGGCACAAAAAAAGCTGGAATTGTCTGCAGCTTGCCTTAAAAAACAACTGTTTAAGATGCAACAAATACAGATAGAAATGGCTCTCGGGCTCCCAAAAAACACCCGGTTTTGTCACCACCAAAACATCTTTAAATGTCCGTAGGTGTTCTTGAAAATATCCAGTGATGTGACTCCTCGTTGGCTTGTAAAAAACAACCGCACCCTGCCCCCTGCCTCCTGCTGTGACCAATAAGCATGTAATGTGAATGTGATATGCCACGTTCGGTGCACACGTAAACCTTGGACTTAGCACTTTTTTGAGTATTGTTCTGTTGGAGCCAGGATTCAGTTGTCAGCAGGTGAAGAAGTGCATCGAGGTTCACTTGGCATTGGTTTTGATATTCAGATTTGATAGATGCTTCCTGCCTGAAGACACAACTCACTGCACCAGCATACCCAAGGTTCCTTTCACCTCAACACACCGTTCAGATACTGTACGCACTTTATTACTTTTTAATGAATTGTTTTTCCATCCCAGTGACTTGCACAAGCACCTTTTTGGGCAGAAAGGATTCTGAGCTGATGATGAAGAACGTTCCATTAATAAGGGGAGCAAGAAATGAGCCTTAATATAAACCTTAATATAAACCTGATTCAAATGCAGCGCTGCAGTTAATGCACTGGTCAGATGGTTTAATGGTTTTTTATTGACACTGTTATCATTGTCATTACTTATTTATCAAGGCAAATAAGAACAATTTGGCTTTAGATTCAAGGTTGAGGTGTCAGTATCAAAACACTGTCATGTGATCTGCACTACATGCTTAACATTATAACCGCTAATCTACCTAAAGCGCTCCAAGGATAACTTCAACCAAAAATTAAGATTAATCATTCTACACTCACCCCGATGAATACGGAAAGTTAGGGGAAGTTCGTAGTCTATAAAATGTTTCTGGCTCCTCACAGCAAGACATCTTTGCTGCATTCTCCTAAACAAGCAAAGCAGATGGGCTAACAAAGAAATAAAAAATAAAGAAATAAAATGACTCCATACAGCTTGTCCACCATAATCCATGTCTTTGGAGGCGCCACTATACAAAAATGATTTGATGAGATGTTACTTACAACCCTTTTTAAACCAAAATCCTTACTGCACCTGCTTTGCTGAAAGTATTAACATGCACAAGTTCGACCTTCTGTGGAGGGCATTGAAAACATCTTTTCATATGAAATTGGGATTAAGGGGTTCCAGAGACTTGGATCACGTCGAGCTGTATGGAACCATGTTACGTTCTTTTCGGGGGGGGGTGTTTTTCTTTGATTTAAAACAAGTCCCCCACCCTTACATCTTCAGAATCACCACAATACTAGCCTAACACGATGATCCGATCTGATCGAGATTCACAGGTTTGATGAAGAAACAGCAATTTTACTGACAAGTTGAAGAAATGCTGTCTTTCTGTCTCACTTCAACACCAACTCATCAGAGCTCCCGCTGAAATACGAGTCCAAACTGCGGTAAAAATAAGAGCAACACTTTAGTTTAAAATTGGTGATAATCTACGGCCCATTAGAGGCAATTATGAGCGGCCTTTAACGTGCATTATATCTCCTCACCAGGAAATTATGTTCCCGCCTTATTAATGGGTTGATGAATGGATGGACAGGTGGGTGTTGGTGTGACTAGAAAACAGGAATTAAGATAATTCAATCTGACCTTCATCCTACAACCAGATGTTCTCCTTTTTTCCTTCACATCACACATGCTGTGAAAAGCGCCTCTCCACCCATCCTGCGTCATGCTCTCATGTTTTGAAGGAGCTGGCCTCCATACAGACTACTGACCCTCAGACTATATAACCTGAAATTGACCAATGTTTCTAATCAAAGAGATCAGTTTGAGGATTATTTTCCAGTTATTGCACCGTGTAACAACAATGAGGCCGGGTATTAAGTGGGTTCATGAGATTCCTGAATCTCATACGGCTTTTTGATTAAAGATGCTGAGCAGAGACTTCAGCATCACTTTGTCTACCTAGAAGGAGATGTTGTAGGGGCCGGATAATATGCAGTTCTTGTCAGAAACTAGATTATTATTTGTCCCTGTCTTTGCATTTTAATTTTATGTACAGTGTATTTCGACAAGGAAAGTGATTAAATTTGACATTGCACATGTGCCAAAGGTTATGAGAAAAGTCTCTCTGATTCGACGGAACCGGGGAAGAAAAAAAAAAAAATCCAATAAAGCTTAGCCATGCCCCAGAAAGGGAAGATGTTAAACCGAGGCTGGTTTTTCATTTAGACTCTACCTCTTTCTCTCCCTCCCTTTTTTCCCTGTTCCCTTATTACCCTGGAGCTCAGTTTGGGAGGGAAATGATTTGGGTTGAGCCAGCAGAGTAGTGAGGACACACTGACTGAGACCTATAGCAGGGGTTGTGCCTGTGTTTGAGGCTGGAGCTGGAACAGGGAAGATCTAAAATGGAGGGAAATATTATTGTATTCATAATTCATTTCAAGCATCCCTCAAGCCTCCAATTCAACTGCAGCACCACTGCGTAGTTTGTTTGTTTCACCCCACCCCACCCTAGCAGCGGCAGCACGCTCGTAACGATGCTGCGATGTGTGTGTGTGTGACTACGTGCATCTGAGTGTGTGGCCTCATGTGTGCACACACACGCCTGTAGATGCTTGCAAATGTCCCGTCCCTCGCGGGCGATGTGAGGGTTGTTTTCCAGATGGCTGCCAGTGAAACTCGGTCTTAATCGTGGTCCACACCTGTCCTCTCAGGGGTAATGACAGCATCCCACTTCTCTCTCTCCCATTTGATGTCTCCTTCCGCTATCTTCCACACCTCTGTCCTCTGTCACTGCCCATGTTTTCCTCTTCCCCCGGTGGTGCTGGGGAGTTTTTCGGCTCTCACCCCGTCCCCGGCATCCCCAACGGCATCCTGCTATGACAGCGGAGGAGACCATAACTATTCATCACCTTATTAGCGCTGACATTAAACTGCATTTGTTTACAGAGTCCCTGTCTATACCGTCCTAATTATGTGAAAGAAATGTCACACAAAGGTGTTGCTGTTGAAAATACTACACCTTCCGGGAGGCGTTAGTGCAGAGAGAAGGTGTGAAATGAGCACACAGTCTCCATGCAATTCCAAAAGATGATAAACATCACAAACAGGATTTTCTGATGAATCAAAGGAGTAATTACATGTGCAGGTACTGTAATAGGGGGAGTTAGATAAACAGCAAAATATACTTTTCACTTCTAATTACCTTCTGTCTATAGACACTTTTTAAACGTGTTGTGATGCCTGGAAAATGTATGCAAAATGATCCTAAAATGCTTATCCCAGTGTAACCCAAAGTAAATCAAAGCTTCTGGTGAACCACACAGGCATGGTTTTGGGCTCTTTAGAAAGGTTATAAGCTGATTTTTTTCCCCCCAAGCTGTCAGAACCTCTGTAAGTACTTCTGACAGTAATCCATTAACTGTTACTGCCTTTCTTAGCTAGTAAACACAATGGGTCCACAACGTAGAGCCTTACATGGTCCAAGTATTAACAATATCATTGAAAATGAACACTGAACATGTGTTTTTCTGAGGGAATCTTAAAAAAAATGTCATTTTGTGAACTTGAGAGTAACAGGGCCAAAAACTCATTATAGTTCTTTATTTCCTCATTTCAATAGCCAACAAGAGTGGTTAGGTGAAGCCCAGGCAAAGAGCAAAATGCATAAAACTACATAAACTTGCATAATTTCCAAGTTTAGGTTTTCAAAGGCTGATGTAAACTATTAAAGGATTTGAAATCCCATTGGCTACATGATGCATCAATCATCCAGAGTCTAGCATATAAGTTGCTCAGGATAGTGGATATAGAATAGAGAGTGGGTAACTTGTCTACACAATCATGCATTGGCTGTTGTAGGCTCGTGGGCCCGGCATAAAGGCTCTGCAATCGCAGTTTTTGTTAATCTTGGAATGCTACGCTTTGGACTGAATATGTTATTGAATTGGATCTAGTGGATGTTTAATAAATAATAGAATACTTTTTTGTTGGAGTCATTGAATCACCCAGAGACTTTATTCGTGATTTGGCAAACATGCCATGCTAGTATGTTAGCCAGTTAGTTTGTTGATTGTACCTTGCTGATGTGGTTTTATCTTGAAAGGTTTGTTTTTTTTTCCCCCATGAATAAAATCACGGGAATCTAAGCTTTTTAATGATTTATGGCATGGACACACACCACTTGCTTTGCTGTGTTTGTATTGTTTTGCGGACTAGCTGGACTAGCTGCGCAGCTTATTACATACTCATTACTTTTCTCTTGTTCTTTGCCATTATTTATGCCCATTTTTTCCATTTTGTTTGTCACGTTCCTAATAAGAGAGGAATATCTAAAAAGCCTGGGCAGTATCAGCAACAACCTTGATTTATGCAGCAGTAGAACAAACCAAAAAGTTGTTTTGGCAGCTGATTACGCCCCATGAACCACTGGAAGGCGTTTAGCTTAGCAACTGAGTGCTAATTAAGCCTGAAAATAAATCTAGAGGGGGTTTTTGGGGGGTGCACTTTTTCCCCAACAGATGAGCTGATGAAATTACATCTCTGACAAAGTACAGCAAAGGTTTAGAAAACACTGAAGCTCCTGTGTATTGAATAGTACTGTAAAAGAAATGAATGAAGAAATGTGAAACAAAGCTCCCTAACGACAGCTTTCGACACATGAGCTTCTGCTGCTCGTGCATTTTAGACAGACTCTTCTCATTACCATAAAGACCAAGACAAAGCCAATATGAAACAGTTACGTGAGGGAAATGGGGAAACAGATAACGGATTCAAATGCAGAAAAGAAAACAGAAAAGGGAAGTTGAAGAATTTAATAAGAAATGGTGAATTGTAGATTACAGTAATTGTTAATATTAATTTATGCCGTGTACTGATAAGGGGCTAAGCAAATAATTAAAAGAGTTGAAAGTTGTTCATTTATAAAAATCCATTTTCAAATAACTCATTATATATTCATTAAAGTATACTATTAAATCATCAAATTGCCTCTTAGTGACATTTGTCACTTTGGAAGTGCCTTCATCTCTTTGTTGTTCAGCAGCAATTGGTAGTGAATACATTTTCCTCCAAGTTAAGGTAGCACCTTTGGGCTGTATCATCGCTGGTATTTGGACCTTCTTGAAGGACACCATTAGAAAATGCATTCACCTTGCCTGGATGCAAAGCCAATTTTAAAATGATGTTTCCATTTCATTCATACGTTAAAATCATGCTTCTACAAACAGCCATCTGACAAAACAGTCTGTTCAAATAATATCTTGAAGTGCTTTGGCATGAAAAACAATTTGAACGCCTGTTTTCCTGTGACCATGTGCATTTGTCCACGGTCATTTCTTCCCAATTTATATTTAATAATCAGGTTTCCGTCGTAATCAAAGGCAATCCTTTCTTCTCACGTGCGACCATATCATCTGCCTACGGACGTGAGCAGGGCGCCAATTACCCCAGGAGCTTCGCATAGCAGGATCCGAATGTATGTTAAACCAATTCTGACATGCCTTTGAGCTGCAGTGTGCATCAAGGTGGTTGATACTGTGACGATAATGACTCATTCCTCTCTAAATGGGATCTTAATGAGCTGGTGCGCTTGGCTGATCTGTTGAGGAGTGGAAAGGAGCAGGTTGGCAGCTAATAGGTACTGTGGCTCCTGTTGTCTGAGGACTGGCTGTAAAAGTTTTGGACTGCGGTGTGCTGGTCCTCCGGGGCTTTGTATGCATTACTTAGCAATAGAGCAACCTTTCTGTTGACTGTAAGAGGGACTAACAAGTACTGTAAATCAAGAGAATTACATGCCAAATGACTGTTCTGTGTTGCTGTAGCATCGCCTACAGGTCTGGAGAAAAGGCTGCTGACTAATATTTGCACTCCTTTTCCTTGAAAATGTTTCCTGCCAAAACAATGTGATTGGCCTTCACCTTGTGCGACCAAGCTGTGTTTTAATAGTGTTAATAAGCCAAGAGTGAAATGCCATCTGTAAAGCAGCCATTAGGAAGGCTGTCAGCTCCAATCCAGCAGGCCTGCACCAGTTTAAATGTCATCTGTTGGCTGTACACACAGCCGGAGATGGACTGAATAAAACCTTTGCCAGCCCAGTGAGGGGCTGGTCTAATATGGCCTCTGACACAGCAATCAATAGGCCCTGTCTTTGGAGGGAATACTGTGTTCCTCCCAGGGTCCAGGTGGGACGGGCAGAGCCGTAACCAGAACCTGATGCCAGGCAGGGTGGATTACAAAAAGCAGGATGGGAATAAGACAGAAGCCGAGAACACACTGAGTCACAGCGCACTGAAACAGCATGGCCTCGTATTTATGCTCTCTCACAGACCACACACGCCGTAATGCTGACACATGTATGCAGAGATCCCCAGACATAATCTGCCCTGCCTTCTGCAGAGCCTCGACACAAGTCACATCTTGTCCTCGCCTTCCCTGCCTGCACCCAAATGGATAGAAAATAAACACAAACATGCAGCCGAACACAAACATATGCACGCTCATGCTCATACTGTTGTCCTAACCCTTTCATCATCATCATTCGCTTTATCCCCCTGTTGGTGTCGTTTCGCCAATGTTGCCACTCGTAGCTGTCTCTCCAGCTGGGACCCGTCCATCCGGACTATCCCCACCATCCATCTCAGCCTCTGACTTGGAGCCAGGAGGGATGAGCTGACTGTCAGCAGACAACTTGGTACAGGGATTCATAACCTCTTCAATGCCCTCTCAATTTTCACTCACTGTCTTCCTCCAGACAGGCTCTCTAAAGTTTCTGTCAGAGCTCCATGGCCAAAGCTCAGTCAGACTCAAAGGGCCGTCCATGAGGAGGGCCGGGTCTCTTGGCTCAGACACGCAGAGAGAGAAAAAGACAGACAGACTGACACAGAGACACTTCATCTTGATAGATAGCTCCTGAGAGATAGAGAGAAAGCATAGGGACTCTCTGACGGCAGATATATATATATGTACACACACATTGAAGATCGAAGGTGGGGGTTACTGTGAGAAGGACGTTGCGGAGGTGCAAGAAGGTAGCTGCGACAGAGGATGAGAGGCAGGACGGAGATGAATCGGGACACGGCTAGTAAACAGACAGAGGCCGCCGAACAGATGATGATAGATGATAGACAGTGAGATACAAGAGGTTGAGTGACTGCCCCGTCCTAGCCTGTATCTGCCCTGTATGAGAGGGTTAATGTAAGCTGCACACCAGCACTTTAATAATACACCAGCCATGGAGTTAAAATGGATAAACATATAAAAGATTCATCAACCTGTCATAGAAGAAGGCAGTGGTGTGTGTGTGTGTGGTTGTGTGTGTGAGTATATGTGTGTGTGCAGCCTTGCAAAGTGACCCGCAGTGTGTGTGTGTGTCCCGCAGTGTTAAAACATTACAGAACTACAACGTAGATATCGCAGTGTCAGCTGGAAATAAACGCCCTCCTCCGCCAAGATCTGAGATAGAGATACAGGCCCAATAAAGTCGGCTTTTTTGAGGGCCGCTGATAAATAGCAAATATAATGTAGCATTGACTAAAGCTAGAGCTGTCAATGGTGAGGCACGGGGCCTCGGCACAGACTTGTCAAAAACAATTCATAGCAACAAAGGGAAATCTCAATCAAGGCGGTGTTTCTTTTTGGAGAACGCGAGCCGCAGCCGTGCTTCGTCATCGACCCTGACAGAGCGCGGAGTCATTGATAAAGATACAAATGTTAAAAAACATGCAATCACTACACACACACACACACACACACACGCACACACACACACATACACACAAATGGGTGACTTAACATATCTTAAGTGAACGTAGTGCTCAGTCTGGCTCCTTTTGAAAGCTCCAGTGCTCTTACAGTTCAATTAGTGGAGCCAAATCCATCTCTTGTCCGGCTCCCAGTCAGCCTGTCAATCTTACAGGCAGGACCTGTCACTGCCCTGCTTTTAGCCTGTCAGCCCAGTACACACAATATGCACACATCAAAAATGTAAGTCAGACACACACACACATGTGCAAAGAGGCTGACGAGTCGCTTCTCTCCCTCCTTCACACACACACACACACACACACGCGCGCGCATGCGCGCGCACACACACACACACTCTAACGTTGACCCACATGAACAAGCTAACTTAACTCATTTTCACTTTTCTAAAGCATCATGAGCTTAACAGTCTATTGTGATTCAGGAACAAAGACCGTGTCACTTAAGTAAGAAAATTAACTCGTTGGAATGGCAGGTAGGTGCGGAGGGGGGGTTGAGTGAGGAGAATCAAAGACTGGGACGAAATGGAGTCGAGCACCAGTTGACGGCTGAATTGGGATCGATGGATCGATGGTGTGCCAGGAGGTGTGGTAGCGAGGAGCTACATCGCACCCCCCTGTGGATCCTGTGATGAGGGAGAAGGAGGAGAGAAAGCTGAAAGGTGTTTTTTTTTTTTTTTTTTTTTTTTTTTAAGGGCTTGTGAGACAATCTGGAGACAGAGGAGTTAGACAAATATATATCGGTAGGCACATGAAACGAGATTACAGAGTGAGGTATGGGCTTTGTTTCTGAAACAAAGTTAGAATGACTTTGTGAGAACTATAATCTGTTTAGCCTAATGTTGAATGTTATAAATAGATGTTTATTATACAAATGAGATGGGCCTAAATGATTATTGTGAGGCGGGATACCAAGTTAACACAAGCTGAGTCAAAAAAAAAAAAATATCCACAGTGGCCTGTTGCTATAGATTTGAGGAAATAGTTTGACATTTGTAGGTAATAAGCATATTTGCCTTCTTACAAAGTAAGATGAAGACTATTACCTCTTTCGTCTCCGTCCGTTGAAGATATAACATGTAACATTTCTGTGTTAAAGTGTCTAAAAACTGCTAGACATTTAAGACCAAAAAATCTTCTGTGGCCTACCTTAACTTTTGAGGTAGTGACAGTGATCAACACACAAGGCTAAGATGAAATCACTTTACACGTAACAATTTGTAGCTAAACTTGCTTATCTGTCATCGCATGCAGTTACAATACCCCGTCCCTGATGCAACACAAGATACGCTCCAATGTCATATAAATGAAGCATTAATGCAACAACATAAAATGAAGAATAATATAACGTTTTCTTTTGGTTGACAGACCCCTAGCTGTGGGAATAACATACTGTGTCTTTAAATACAAGGCTACAGCAAGCAGCTGCTTTGTGTACAAACACACTTAACACTCGGGCTTTGTGTATGCATAAAAAAACAAGATGTTAATGGACAGAGCCAGGCTGGCTGTGTCCTGCTGTCAGTCTTAATGCTAAGCTAAGATGCCTAACAGCTACTAACAGACTGATATAAAGGTACTATCAATATTCTTATTTAGTTCTGCTCAAATAAGGAAAATACTATCCGTGAAAATGCAAGTAGCACATTTGTGTGTTTGCCCTACTTACTTGTAAATTCAGTGCACCTTATCTCCAGGCTGGTAACACGCTAAAGGACTTCAAATGATTTAATATAAATGCACCAAGGAAAGGCCGCTCCTTTTTCTTCATGTTATGACTGACAAACCTCCACACTGGCTCGAAGTGAGCCTTTCCAATGACCCCATATTAACTGTAGGTGCAGGGCAAGTCGTAAAAGAAAAAGATGGAGAGCCCGGGAAGTGAATTTTCCTGTCCTGTTTTTCCCTCACATCACCCTCTTTCAGCACCCGCCAAGACACCAACGTAAAATATCTGCGGGTGAAGCTGGGGAGGTCAGGGGACACATTTGAGGGAGAATAAACGGGATGGTGGCTGTAAACTTTATTGTCCCATTAATCAAAGCGACAGCTCTCGTGCCCGTCACACATGCGGGAATTGTCTCTGGTGACATAAGTAGGTGGAACGGACTCGGAATGAACGGCTCCTATCAGCCGATGACAAAACTGTAACTGACCTCTTGTCTCCCATCTATTTTAGGAAGCGCCAGTTGAGCCCGCGAGCTGTAATTTAGCCAGAGTAATGCATCTGCAATTTCATGCTGGCTTTGCTGTATTTTGAGGACAATGGAGGCAGCAATGTAAAAAATTAAACAGACAGACTCCTGTGTCATCATGGATTTTGTATGGCCTTGTGGCTGTAGTTAGAAGCTATTCAGGAGGGTTGTGTTTAACAATGCTGCACAAGCCCTCTGCTGTTTCTCCGCAGAAAAGGAGTTGCCAGAAAATCAATCAGGGGAGGCATGACTACAAATAAATATTTACGTTGAGCAGCCATCTCTCTGCATAAACACCACTTAAAGCCCCTGAAGCAGACATTATTTATTCCTGAATTACCTTCCCAATCTCGCAGACAGCAAAATGTATATGAATATGCTCGCCGGTGTCGTATTTTTGCTTGTTGTGATGCATATTTTTGACACTTGGTGCCGGTGTGATGCGAGAGCCAGAGGAAGACAGAGTCTGCAGACTGTGCAGAGAAGTTCCCCCCTGATATTTTAGAAAAAGCAGCTAATGAACAAGTTATCTTCCAGTTAGGTGGTGCGAAAGTGGTCAATTCTGGTTCTGCAGTCAGTTTTCTAAAGGCATGCACCCTCCAGAGATTCACCAAACACATGCATCAGACAGAGGAGAGGTTTAGCGAATAAAAATATGAAAAATGCTCATTAAGAAACCACATTCATCAGCAGGGCAAAGGCTTTCACACTGCAGCATGGCAGAGCGACATTTTGGGCATGTTTTCTGACCAAAGCTGCACTGAACATGTTAGCATCTCTTCCAACAAATCTTTCCCGCTCTGTAATTTCCTCCCCAACTCCATTCTTCCCTCCTCCTTATCCATTCTGCTGCACCACAGACTGCTTACCAGCATTTGCACGGTCATTGTGCCTCCTGGAGAGAAGTTTAAAGGGTTTTTTCCCATCTGCCTCAGGGGCAACTTTGTTCTCCCCACAGGAGCATCCTGTTATTTTGCCTCCCTCCGCTTTTTATTGGGCCACCATGCAACAAAACTCAAAGATCCAATATCAATCAGCCAAGATGACAAACCACCTGCTCCCACAGTAATTCAAAAAAACTACGAGCCGAGCAGCGCTCTAATGGAAGAGGCTGATTACAAGAGCCGGCTGTGACACAGGCACAAAAACACACGTAAACAAAAAACAAGAAAGAAAGAACGCTGGAGGATTACTTGCATCTGATTCGTTAGACTAACCAACTGTTCACACTGAGGTCAGATTTGCTGGAACTCTAATCCTGAGGTGTCACCTCCTGGATGAGCACAGAGTCAGTGTCATTACCACTCATACAATGAAGAGAAATCTGTGAATTATTTTATACAGTGACCCTGTAAACAGCAAGAATTACTGCATAACAAAAGTGCCATCAGACATGCAGGTTTGGAAGGAGGCCAAACAAATATTGTAGTCCCTCAGTTAGTTAATAACAGAGGCTGTGATCTGTTGATTGAGTGTTTGATGCTGCAAAGACAGATTGCTGTGATGTCTGTACACTCTATAATCACACTCCATCCATTAGATTATGAGATTTCTTGTCTGCAAAGTTTACATTTTGGCCTAAGCAAAATTCTTGTTAAGTGTCATGGCCAAAATGCCCATTAGATTTTGATATTTCCTGAATACAAGAATAGTTTAACAAAAAAATTAATTCAGACTCCTAGTTTATTCTCTCCCTAAGTTTAGAGCCACCAAAAGGTTACGATTTTTCCAACCACTGCATACGCAATAAGTATTGCAATCCCTCAAAGCCGTTGTATTGTTTTGTTTGCAGGAGGTCTGGCTCTACAAAGCCATCTGGGCCAATGTTACTATCTTGTGTGAGTCACAATCACAGGCCCAAACATACCATTAACCAGACCTATAGCTACAGCTACAAGTGGTGTTCACAGCCAGACATAGCAAAGTGCTAACTCACGCTGGGATAACAGCTGTGGTAGCGTTAGCTGTGATGCTGGGGAGTAAGAGAAAATATTTCAAAAGAATGAAAAAGTATGGAGAGATCATTTTTACCTTGACCTTTTGGGGGCGTTTGCATCATGCTGATCACAAGATATGACCGCTATGCCTGCCAGAGTTCAACCTATTCATTAATCACACACCAGTGGTGCTAGGCTTTTGCAATAGATGTAAATACAGAGTAATATTTTACATGCGTGAACTTGAGTCCTGCAAGAACACAAACACATTTTCTGCCAAAGCTGCATCAGATTGATTTTGATTTAGTCAGTCTGTGTTTCATTTTTTGTCATGCACTTATAAGCATTCAGCAATGTTTGAATCCAACTCTGATGACCGCTGTCAAATCAGATCAAATCACTCAGGCACAAAATTGATGAAACAGATTGGGTGAATTTTTTGGTGCTAAAATCTTATGTAAGTGCGAACTAAAGACATCAGGTAAAGACACCAGCAGTGGCAAAAGTACACACATACTTTGCTCAAGCAGCAGTAAAGTAAGACTCTTGTAAAAGTAGATGTACTGATTAAATGGCTGTACTCACCTAAAAGTAATAGAGTACAGGCTCTGAAATGTACTTAAATCGTAAAAGTAAAAAGTATCTCTCTGAAGGACATTTGTACCAGCCATATCTGCAAAGCTAACTGAACCTCACGTCATAATATATCAAATTCAAAGACTATTTAACTCAAAGTAGAAGCAGTAGTATTTGTCTCAGCTGAAAGATAGTAGATTGTTGAGTCTCATTCCCAGGACATCAAATACGGTTTGGGTTAATCACAGAAGCAAATTGAGAAAAAGTAAATAAATACAGGCAGAAAGTACAGATATATCTGTATAGAGTTGCAGAAAAATAAATGCTACTTGTAAAGTACAGATACTTGAAAAATTCTCTTAAGGGCTTTAAGTTTCCACACTGAATAGTCCTGAAATGCATCCGTAATGAGCTACCATCCACATTTTTTGATATGTGACGAGCAGTGTTTATGTACTGAACAGTAAAAGTAATGAGACTTAATAGACACTGCAGGTGTGCCGTTCTAGTTTTTCAAGGTGACATGAATGCCTGCATTACTACTCTCACTCATCCTGACCTCGGCTTGAATATAATTGGACGAGCCAGGCCTGTCCATCGAGTCCGCACTGGCGCCAGCTAGCTTCACTTTAACTCCCTTTCCTCTCTTCACGCACACACTCCATCCCATTATCTCCTCGAGCTATCTCAACCTTGTATCCACAAACACTGAACCATTTCAGCAAACAACACCGAGCCGCATTTCAGCGCGCCATTTACAAATATTAGCATTAATGCAAAATGTATTAGGGCTAGATAAATGGAGATGAAGGTGGGTGAGAGTTATTCTCAGTCCCTGAACTCTTGCCAGTTAAACTCTCTACAGTGTGTCAGGTTGAGTGGACAGGACAAGCACCGAGAATTTTTATGAGTCGGAGTAATTACGGAATTGGAATCTGGCTTGTATGGACCGTGAACTGTGTGTGAGTGTGTGTTGTGCTTCTGCTGAGGTTGGACTGAAAGTGCTGAGCTGAGTTACACGGGATGAAAGAGGTGACTGTTGCTGAATACCACTGTAGAGGATAGCTTCAAGTTATGCAACCCATTTTCTCTTTAGAGGATGTGTCACTGTGGGACACATCCTCTCATGGGGGCTCCTCTGAATCCAATCCTGTCCTGGAGGCATATCAGAGCAGTGCAGGTCTCTGTCTCGCAATCTTATTATCACCTGCACAGTCTCAAATCCATATTCTACTGAAAAACTAATCTGCCAAAATATCTTTCTTTGCCTTTGGAGTATTAGGATTACATGTTTAATCTATAATTATCTTCTACTTAAATCAGTCACAATCTCATTACGAGACAAAAATGCCCTGCGCACCGACAGCCAGTTTCCTGAAGAGTTCCACACTCGGAGAAGGGGCTCAGTGATATCGCTGATTCAAATCCCGACAAATCAATTTGTGCACCCAGCCACTGCACAGATATATGAGACAGAAAGGGCAAGGCACAGGTCGAATAAGCCCCAAAACACGCTAGTGGCTGCAGCACACTGACTTCACAATCCACCGAGGGCCTGTCCCAGGAAGTAAGTAGTCAGTAGTCAGCTGAGAATCTGCTTACAAATAGTAGAGAATAAAGAATCAAACAGTTTATCATCATTTAGTGCCAGTAACCTGTTAAAGGTGCAATATGTAAGTTATAAGTAGCCACTTGTCAAAATAAAACTCAAAACAAACAGGTGGCAGCATAACACCCCAATAACTGTTAATTGCTGCCCTAGCTAGTTAGCTCAGTTAGCCGTGAAGCTAGTGGCGCAGTTTTTCGGACTTGGAGCTCAGGCACCATAGGACTGTCCATGTTCACGCCACTAGCACAGGAGCTCTGGAAAGCGATTGGTTAGGGCTTGCTACTTAGCATGCTAACTTCGGTAGATATCTCGGGAACGTAATCAGCAGACATCCTAATGTCAAAACAGCAATTCAAAATTGTTTTGGACTAAAATTAGACAAGGAAAAAAAAAATTCTCATATCCAGAGTCAGGTGTTAGGATATGAGCCCTCAGGGAAACAAACAATGAAATTTTCTGACAAAAAGTGATTGTAAACATAACTCGCTTGCAGGTGAACACCACAGGACACCTCAACGCCGTCTGATTGCAACATGTAGCTGTGATCCTTATTGTGGCATAAAAAGTAGATTTATTTTTAAGGAGTCAAAGAACATCAAAATATTCATTTAGGGAAATACAGGCGAACAGATCTCACTGTGGAAGTGGTTGACAAACTGATTATTGCTTTCAAAAAGCTTTAGAGGAACTTCTTTGAAATTATTTTGCTTTCTCAGACATGCAGAATAAGAACTTTTCTAGCCCAAGTGTTTTTGATGCAACTTCTCTCTCTTCCCGCGCCTTCAGCTCGTGGCTGGGATGGGGCAAATTTCCTGAGGGAGCATCACAAGTGATTCATCCACCGTTGCTGAGTCATCCATCACGCGATAGTTTTATCGATAGTATTATCATCAACACCATTTCCTGAGGGGCTGTGGCGCTGGAGGGGGGTATAGCTGGTACGCTGGGGGAATGTATTGCAACAGAGAGTTTAGGATGTGCAGTCGATGTTGGTTGATGAATGCTTATAACTTCAAATCTTTACCTTCTTTCCTTTCTTTTAAAGCCCTCTGAGTCCCAGAAAAGTATTTCAAGAAAATGTTTACACACTTTAATGATGAAAATACACGTTACTTTTCTCATACTGTCCATTACTGCAGCAGTTGCAGCGCTTGTCTCTTTAAGGCACCCCTCCCAAAAAGCCCAGTCTGCTCTAATTGGTTAACTCCCACAGGTCTAAGCAGGCACCCTCTACTGTGTCTCTGCCTCAGCTCTGCAGGCGTTTTTACAACCACGGCTGCGCTGGGGGGCTGACGGTGGCAACTGTATAGTTGTGACATCACAACCTCTACGGGTGTCCTGACAGCCCGTTTGAAACCACAGAGTCTGAATACAAGCTGTGTATTTCTCTGTGGACTGAGCGTTTTGATATTTTCACAGTATTTCTAAAGCAACCAGACCTGCTTTATAAACATACAGACATGGAGATCTCACTTTCTTCAATAAGAGACCTTTAATATGCTCAGAAATGTTGTTTGGGATATGATCCCCCTGTAATTTGCACTTGTCTAGAACAGACCGTGCCACCATATCACAACGCATTGATGGAAAACCCTCCCTAAATCCATGAAATCTGACACCACCATCAGAATAGATGTGGCAAACCTTGAAGTGTGAGATGTATTCAACATACCGTCCACATTGCCACTATTTTCTTTCTTTTTTTCCTTTTTCCCATGCTGAATCTTGTCAAAGTGTTTTAGTTGTCAGTGGTGGGGATTGAGGAGTAAGAACAGTGTTATCAAGAAGCAATCTTGGTTCAATGGAGTGGGGATCTAGGCCACAGGGAAAAAATGGGTGGGTGGCAACTAGTTGTCTGGGGAAAAAAAAAAAGCAGACAAACACTGCACTGCCTGTGTACGTGTACACAATTGGCCAGAGTCAAAAGTCTTTACCTCTCGGGCAATTATGCGGTTACACAGCACGTCAGCTCTGCCAGTGATAAAATTAAAGTCTGGTTTGATGGCCAGTAACACTATCTCCACTATATTAAATCACACAAAACAGGGAGTTGGTGACTTTTCATCACAGCCTGCAATATCACCTCATACCATTTGTTTTCTTCTCCTCATGTCATTTATGGGGTGACTTTGAATCCTGAATAGACGTTCTACAGGTGCAGTGGGCAATTCTGGCATAAACTGCAATCCAATGTCAGTGTGAATGGCATTTAATATTCCCAAACAGTTCATTACATTTCTGTCAGTCTTCATTCTTTTTCCCACTCCGAGGCCTGGCTATCAAGGTCACCGTGTTCAGCTCGTTCGATGGTTGTCGCTGGCAGCGCACAGGTTCGCTGGTCACGGCCATCCGTTCATTAGGCAGAGAGTCATTTGACCTGCAAAGGTGGCACCAGGACCTAAGGTTACTGACAGCGGTGACACCTAACATTTACACCCCTCGGTGTGAATATTCCCACTACAGAGATAACTGACCCATTCATATGTAAGCTACGTAGAGCATACTGTATTTCCTGGCAGTCTTTATCGAAACCCCGGAGGACAATGTCATGTGCATTAATTCTAAAACATGACCATCAAATCAAGGTGAACATAGTGACTTGCAAAATGAAAAGCTTCTGTACTTAACACAGTGTAATGCAATGACGCTCAGTTTCAAACCCAGAGAAAAAAGTACTGCATTGAATTTTTGTTGAACACAGGCGTGCAATGTAAAGTAACTAAGTCCATTTACTCAGGCAATTTGAAGGTATTTCTACCTCATCTAATGCCACCTTATACTCCCACTCCACAATATGTAAGAGGGGAAAATTGTTCCTTTCACTCCATTCAGTGGTCCCCCGCAAAGATATTTGGGAAAAGTGGCCCAGATGGCCTCTCATATAAAATACATATACAGGGCTGTTAATTTGTAATTGAGTATTTTTGTATTGTTGCATTATTTAGAAAACGATCTGAATACTACTTCCAACACCGACTAAAAGCTGTTCCTACTTCAAATAAAGGACATAAAAGAAAATGCACTTATCATACAATAACAGAATTTGAGGGATGCACACATGGAGCACTGGCAAAATTAATTGTTTCTTTTTAAATTGTTAAGCCACCTCAACAAGCACAATTAACTTACATATGAAAAAAGGTGGAAAATAATCTGGTCATTATCCGAGACTGTGACTTTAAATAAACATTTCACAGTCTGTAAATCATCAGCGATTCTCCTCCAGATAAAGCAAATTGGGGATTAGCGGCTAAACTGAATGAAATGAAGGAAAAAGAAAATGGTGCTTTTAAGATGTTAAATTCATGTAGAACTTGAAGAGGAATAATGGGACGAGTAATGAAATATACAAAATCCTTTCCTGATACCTCTACAGCCTTTGTTAGCATAAGAAGCGTAGCAGAACAAAAACATTAGGCTGAAACACAGAATTAGTTCCACATTCTCCCAGCCCTCTTCACAGCTGAAGAAGATCTTATAATGCTTTACTATGTAGCGTACAATACTTAAAGACAACGCTGGATTACAAAACCGGGCAAAAGGGCCATAGACCACCAGGGGGCCCAAAACCTCCTGGATTAATTGCCCATTTGTTTGAGAATCTGTACCACAAACATTAGATATAAGCAAAAGTTGGTTTCGCGTCATTGCCTTATTTTGTGGCGCTTTCCTGTAGAACAAGGCCCATGGTCAAAATAAGGTAGTTGTTATCATTATTTTAACTGGAGCCCAACAATAGATTTCTGCCCCAGGGGTCCTTAATAGTTTAATCCGGCCATGCCTATGGAGTTGACAAGGAGAATAAACTCCACAGGTATGATTCATGCTTCATTCACTTTCTTCCTTCAGTCGGGTGAAGGTGCTGGTGCAGAATGCTGCAGTACAATAGCTCTCTATTTCAGCTTCTCTTTCAAGCTCTTTATAGGCTCTTTTAGGCCTCTCTGTATGCTACGCCGGCAGGCAGAGTCAATGCTGTGAAATATGATGTGAAAGCTATTGTGAAGCAGTGCAAGTTATATTAATCATCAGAGTGATACATTATGGGGGAAAAAATGTACACTTTGAAGACTTTTTGCTGTAATTTCTCACAAAGTCGTATAAAAGAGGGATGAAATTTACCACCGTAGTTATGTATACACTTAAATCACACACTGAGACCTGAAACGTAATGCCAGGTTAATAACAGTCTTGTGGGGGTCTGCAATGGCCGCTGCTTATTATATTGCTGTCGACCTCCGCTCTCCTCTGCATAGAAATGCAGTCACAAATGAGTGCAATCCTTAATCATTTTTGTAGATTGAATTGGAGAGAATTTGCATGATTGAATTTGAGATTTTATTCGATATATGTACGATACTTTCATCAATTTTGCAAGGTAAAGCGTTTGCAAGCTAAAATTCAACAACAATATCGTCTTGAGAGCGTCTTTGTCTGTGGCATTCGCGGATAAGACTAGTTAAATGACAAAATGAAGAGGAAGAGACTGAGCTTCAGTCACTCAAATGTCACCCATTGGAGAGCAAATTGAGCTGAATGTGTAACGTTATTCATGTTTTATTTTATTATTCACACAGTTCAGTATAATGGCATTAACAGCTGTTTAAATACCAGTTTAGAAGAAACGTTGTGAGTTCAGCATCAAAATTAACAAGAGCTGCCCCAGTGGTGAAGACAAACTGCAATTTTGAATTTGTGTTTTTATCTATTTCTATCACTTCTCTTCTTCGCCGCCAAATGTGGCTTCTTGTCGGGAGTGTGTAGCGTTACAATACCATCTTCGGGCAGCGCTACTTCTTCTACCTTTCATTTTGGACTGGATGCTGCCGCGACTCACTGTCACCTCTTGCGGAACAAAAGGGGCATCACGAGACAGGGCGGGCAGTGGCTAAATGGTTAGCATGTTAACTTCAGTACATCTGCAACACAATACATAAATATATTTGACATAACGATGGAACTGTTCGGTTAGGTATTCATTTTTGAGTTTTTTCAAAAATATCAGGATTTTCCAGTAGCTCCGTTGGTACAGTAGAGCACGCGCCCCGTGAACAGAGGCTGTATCCTCGCCACAGCGACACAGGGTTTGATTCCTGTTGGCCCTTTGCTGCATGTCATCCTGCCTCTCTCACCCTGTTTCCTGTCACTCTTGCCATGAAAAGGCTTTCTTACATGTAGCTCCTCTAAACCGTTTTCTGTAAAGCAAAACATTTTTTTAAATTCTTGTTAAGATCCCAAACGTCCTAAAGAAACCATCAAGGCTGGGTGTGGGGAAAAATGTGTATAAGCTGATACACAAGACATGCAGAATATTTCCATTTTGATGGAATAGCACAGACCAAAAACACAACACGGAGTCTCAGTTTAAATATTTCACTCGCTTTAAATGTCATATAGCTTCAACAAAGACCTGGAACAGATAGACAAACAATATATATTTGCAGTGCTGTTAAGACAGTGTGGAATAAGATTCTACAGGAGGAGCAAAAAAGGAAAACAACATGCGAGTGGGTTAAAGTAAAGCTCAGTGTTTGCTCCAAGGCATTTTGTTCTTTGTTGTGGTACTGTAATATTGATTTTGTAGATATTAAAAGTCATCAGGATATTGAAGCAAAATCCCGGCGTTTCTGCTCTGCGCTGACACACAAGTCCATGCATCTGCGTGTTTTTCTGTGTGTGTGTGTGTGTGTGTGTGCTCCAGGAGGCTGGCTTCCAGCTGTCAGGGAGTGCAGCCTACAGTCAGTCAGGGGGAACAGGTCTGTGTTAGCTGCCAGTCAGGCCCAGCACTGCAACTGCTGTCCCTACAGTAATGATGATGGGGGAGCACATCCACCACTACGGGAGCTCATTAAGGGAAAATAATTGGAGTTTGTTAAAAACAACAGTCCTCGGGCCGGGGGAGACGGGTGTTTGTCCGCATTTGGGGAGACACAGTCCCCTTCCTTCAGATAATAGATAGATATATAGATAGATCGATAGACTTAGAGATTGATAGATTGATTGACAGATAAAACTTGTCTCCAGTCCTTCATCTACAGCAGCAATCAAACAGGAAGTGCAGCCCCTCATACGAACAAAGCTGAAGAGCCTATTCCGATTCCCTGCTTTTACCCAACACAGACAATCACTGTAATTATTACTGCTCTCACAAATAAGTGAGAGTTGCAAATCGTTTAATGGTGCAATCCAAAATTAAACACAACACATGTAAACACTGGCATGGAAGGAGAAACATGCAATTACTGGTAATTACAGAGCGGGATTCTACCAAAGTCAATCAACCTCCAGTGCTGAAGAGGAAACGGCACATCGCAAGAGCTGAGACCGAAAATAAGATTTTCTCACTGTAGCAGTGCCAGGAAAAGTTGGGGCTGTATATGCTGTAGAGTTTTGATTTAAAACTCCCTGGGTCATTATTAAATATTCATCTGCACGATGACAAATCTGTCCATAAATAACACGAAACGAGCACTTTTTTGATTCCATAAAACGACACAAAATTTCAGTCCCCATGAAGATGCTATTAAACTGGCATCATGAAGGACCCTAATCCGCCTTAATGCTTGGCAGTGGAGATGCATGTCAAGCGGTGATTATGCTGCCTGCTCTCGTGTTTCACATGTTCCTCCCTGAGCAGGAGGGGGGGTTAGATCCTCCAGAGGCATGACTTGACTGTAAAAAGCCGAGCTCAATCCTATACCTAGAAAGGGATTATGAAAGACATCACTTACACTTGACATAAGTCACATTTGTGGTATGTGACAGGTGATTTAAGTGAGCCTCGACCCTGAGGATGATGTATAAATCCTGTGTAGTCCGGCGAAACTCCGCATACGTCAACAATGGATTCGGGCACAAACGTGGCTGATCTATAATGGACTTCTGAGAGACAATATATAAGTTTGACAAGGTTTTACATCATAGGATGATTCTCTGTAGTGTTATGGCAGCTCGGGACTCTTGTCACCTGTGCAAGGTATAATCTTGAAATGAAACACTCCCACCCGCTATCTGAGTAACTGCTGGTCTATTTCATGCATTTCTATCTCAATAACCTTCATTGGGTGTATGTGCAAGACTCCTACATGTTTCATTTGAAAATACTATTTTTGCCCACATCACTTTCATTCATTCAATCTGTAAACTGAGCCCCCTTTTGTCTAGTTTCATTAGTCCAGATGAGAGATCAGAGTTATTGACTCTGTTGCCCTTTGATTGTCACCTTGTAGGCTACATAAAGTCTGATCTATCTTGTTGGTTAAGTTGTTAAAAGACCTACAGACAGTGCTTGGGGCTAATGCAGGGGCTTCTCCATATGTTTTTAAGTATTCTCCTCAAAAATACACTATAATTGGAAGTAATTAACCATATAGGAAAGCATGTCAGGTAGTGCATTTCATTCTACAACCAAAGTAGGCCATGCTTTGTTTTGTGATTGTGATTGTGATTGTGTTTGGTGGTTTGCTGTGCATTAAGAGCATGCATGTCACCCACAAGCAACAAACTCCATTTGTACCCTTAAACCTGACCAAATTATGCGTCAGAATAACTTCTCTTATAGATTATCAGTAAAAGATTAGACTTACGTGACTTCTTCCATTTACATCGAGCAGGAAAAACATTCTAGTGTGACATGTTTGAGTTTAATATAATTTAACTGACTTGACACTGACTATTGCGATGTCGATGCTGAAACGGTGTATGTGTGCAGCCCTAGTTTGGTGAGAGCATTACTCATTGTGACGTCTTCCAGTAGAAAGCTGTATCCCGGCTAGCTTATGAATTCAGACTGCTTGGGTTCATATTTGTCAGTAATGCAGATTGGTAGTGAGATGTTCAGAGACAGGGTGAATGTACTCACCAGGTCTTGCTCTGTGGCTGCAGTTATAAACATTGGCAATTTTTTTAGAAGCTCCTCTCACCTGTAACCCCAATTAGAGCTTTACTTTGTGGCATTTTAGACATGAAAATACTCAGCCAGAGTTTGTTTTACTCAGTGGTTTGGTTCTGTTTCTAAGTCTTTAAACGTTTGTGTGTGCATGTTTGTGTGATTATAGCAATTCTGAAGATGAGTTGGAAATGCCATTGCCCACAATGCTTAGCTGTAATGGAGCATGGCAGAGCCACTGGCACTTTCTCAGCTCAGACAGCGTAATACACAAAAGGAAATACAAATATAATGGTTTGCAGAATGAAAAAGGGGGAAAAAACATCAAGGGACATTGCATTTACAGTCTTTCATCAGGCATATGAAAGCTGTTCCTTGTGTTGATTGCTTCTGATAAGATTAAACATCCATACTTCTGGCAAATGATCAGAGCTATGCGGCTGTAATTACCGCAACAGTGTCGTTTTTTAAGTGTTTTGGGGATGTGAGAGGCACCAGAGTTGAAACAGAATATGGGCTTTGTGTCCACTCAATTTTGACCACATCCCATTCTAAAAAAGAATGAGCTCGGCTCAAAGAGAGCTGCTGTCCAGAGATAATGATAGCCTGTCACATTTTAGGGCAGTAATTATGCAGATTTTTCTCTCTCTCTTTTTTTTTAATGGCTCCCAGAGCAGAATGTCACTCACACACAGAACATCCTCGCTCAAACATTGTTAGACAGCCTCTTGCTCAGTGATCTCTGATTGGAGGTTAGTGCGAAATGTGGCACAGCATCACCAAGCGGCTCTTCGTAATAGGAGCAGAAAATAGGACGCTCGTTGACAGACAGAAACTGGCCAAAATCCATCAAAAATACCTGTGTCAACTCATGCATAGCATCGCAACAGATGGTACATTTAAATACATGTTATGAGTTCATTATCTCAATGTCATGCAGGGGTGCTCTCTCCTCAAAGTGAGAACTTCTACTCTGGCTGCATTTCTTTTTTTAATTGCAGCCAAGTTCACCAGTTTATCGAGTGTAATTAGCTTACCTCATTAAGTTTATCCAGCATTTACCATCTGTAACATGTCAGGAAATCTAAAATAGAATGAAAATGAAAGATATGGAAAGTGTGTTCAACTGTTGCACTTGACTTTTTCTCAGCCTGCCCTGTCTGATCCCACCGCAATTACGGATGTCTTTCAACAGCTGGGAGAAAAGAAAAAGTGATGCACTCAGCTCAGTTATGTGCAGGAACATCAATAAAGAAGTTTGTTTTTTTTCTCCGGTTGAGGAAATGTGAGCATCACACCTGTAACCTGTAAGCTGCATTGCATTTGGTTGGTTTTTAGCCTGCTTCTGTGAACAAATTTGCATCTCTGCCTCTCGTACGTCATGTTTCCCTCCATCTGCGCTGAGAACATCAATGCAAATGGTGAGGCTGACACCCAAATCTTTATCAACAGCACAAATGTGTTGCCGTCAAACTCTGAAATTGCTGATGTTTTCATATCAACGAGGGTTTATTTGGCTGAAACAACCCTAGCCTGCCACTAATCGATTCAGACAAACCTAACAACCTGTGAACAAAATTGATCTGCAACCGTTTCCCTGCAGTTTAGATTCTCTGTGCATTATTTACATTGATAATTAAGATTATGCTTATAATGGATCAGTCTGCATGATTATTAAATTAGCCAGTGTATTTTAAAGAAACACATTTTCTGTGTTTTATGAAGCCCTCTACAGTTTCTGAGTGCAACAACACTGTGGTAAATAAAACTAACTTTGCAATAAAGTAAAAGGGGTCGGAGTGGTTGAGACAGAGACACCATTCAACCTGTTACAAGACACTGAGCCATCAACATGAGTTTGACGCTATTATTTTAAGGTGAAAAGTTACATAATGTTGCTCTAAACACATTTTGTGCTTTTACTCCACTACATTCATTTAACCGCTATGCGCTTCTTTTTGTGCCATAATGCAATATTTCTATTTATGCGGTAAAGATTGAGTTTGCAGGCCGAATAGCTGACAAAAGCGAGGTTTATAGGGAACCAATTTATGTGAATGAATTTACTTGAATACTACTTCTAACATTGCATTGAAAATCAGTGTAACAGTGAGCTGTGTGACTGTGTTTTGAAGCCATTATCTGCTTGTAACTCTCACAGCATTTATATCAGTAAGAAACAATCCCCAGTGTGTCAAGTGGGAGGTCCGGAACATCTTCCGGTTCCCCACCAGTCACATTATTGATGTGACCAGCAGCTGTGGCCTGCGATCAAAGCATAAAGTGACCAGTTGAACTAAGCAGAGAAAACAGCAACCTGTCAGCAGAGCTGAGCGGTAATCTTTGGGAGAAGTAGGCTAAGTATCCCCGACATCTGACACAGTTTTGCCTCTCATGAATAGCGAGCGGGAAATTGGTGAAAATGTCATCAATCACTGTCTCCTGCCCAGAATTAGCTTGTTAGCGTAGCCAGAGACAGCACCGCTGAAGTTCTGCAACAGGTGACACCGCAGATTAAATGAAAACAGACAGATGGAGGTGGAGAAGAGAAAACATGGTGGCATGGTTTAAAAAAGGGAGAGGTCCTTCAGAGGAGGCTCGGGGATGCTTAAAAAATATGAAGTGCAGGATGTTTAGAACACCTCTGGAGTTCAGGGCAGATCAGTCAAAATATAATGATGCTGCTCCAGGGGAAGTCACTCCCGGGTAGTGCCATGTTTTCGCAGCAGAGCAAATGGAGCTGCCCTCTAATTCAACTGGAATCTTTTCTGCAGAATAGTTCACAAGAGATCATTTTTATGTTCCCAGAGGTGACTTACCAGTGACGCCGAAACAAGAAGTGTTGAGTCCGAATGCGAGGGCAGGCTATTAAGACTGCCAAACAGCCTTGTACTGGTGGTATCAGTGATCGGTATGCCGATGGTGCATTACGATGTGAGAGATTAACCTGGACATAAACTACGGGCTAAGAAAACGCAAGTGTTTGTGCTCATGAGCTTCAGAGGATAAGGACCAATCCAGTAGCTGCTAAATGTATAATATTTGTAACCATGCAGAGTTCACTTTAGATACTACATTGTGGAAATTCAAAGGAAATTCTGTTTGAAAAATATTCTTTTGTTGGTGGGATGAGGTCAGATGAGATGGGAAGGGATGGGAACGTAAGTAAAGCTTAATATGACATGCAGCTCACAGCACATAAAGATACAATAGTTATTATTTATAAGAGTGAAAAATCTCTAATTCTCTCCGTTCAGCGTTTCAGCCCCCACGTTAAATTCCTTCCAGTCGTTTAATGCATTCAACGCGTCTGTTTGAGATATAAACAAAAAGCAAATGTCAGTGAAAGGTTAAAAGGAAGACATTAAGAATGAGTTGTTGAACTACAAATGCACTGGATCAGATGTCAGCGTGATATTTAAAAAGGGATAAATGATCCCACCCGCCACATGAATAATCTCTCCTGCACAAATGCTGTGGATAAACAGGAGACCGACTGTGAGGCTGAAACGACGCAGGCAGCAGACAAGGCGTGAGTGATGTCGCAGAGCAAATAGCAGTCACGAAGACAGAGAGGTGGGACAGATGGCAACATAGTCATCGACGGGTTTCTCGGGCTGGAAACCAGACACGTCAACAGGCCTCCACATTATACAGCGGCAGCAGCGGGGCAGCTGCAAAACGGTGCATTTATAAGAGTAAGCAGGACAGACTCCATTTATCCAGCTTGGCATTTGCAGTTTGAGTGGTTAACCCAGTGGGGCATTACTTGGGCAAAGGGTAGTTGTTACATCAACCTGGTGACACCCGCTAGTGAAGTCAGGAGCAGGTTTTATGTTAGAAAAATGCTTCAGACTCCTAAGACACTCCAGCTGGAACAATGGGTTATGTAGACTGGAGCTAACAAGTCTGTGTTCGAAAAAGCTGAAGTTTTTTTTAGCTTTTAGCTTTCTTCTTTTACCACACAGCTTTTAATTTTAAGGTCACTTATTTAAGATGCCCCCCTCTCTAAACATTTCCATTCTGAGTTCTGTTCTACCCAATTCCCCCACCCTCGCAGATCATTAGATCATTACTGATTCTGCATGTCTGAGCTTTAACATTTTTAGCAACCTTTAAACAAAAGGAGACTCAGTTGATGGGGTGTTATTTTACTCATCTGTCCTTCTTACAGGCAGGAAACAGACACTCTTGAGGAAAAATCAATCGCAAAATACTTAAACACTGAAGACAGAACATAGCGTTGCGAATGGCAGGTCCTCTCAATAAGCAGCCGTCGTAGAGATAGTAATTATGTTGGAAACAAAGGAGGAAGGACGGGGAAGTAATTGTAGAGCGACACATCGTGGTGATGAGGTCAGGGTTGATTGCCGACCAAAACGTCAGACTTTGATACGAGAGGCCGCTCTTCATTGCTCATGTCTAACCATGCTGAAGAAAAGGTTGGTCCCTTTTCTTCATCATGGCAGTTGTTCCTGAACCTAAACCTAGTGTTTATTATTGTGAACACGATGATGAAGGTCCCTTCACCTGAACAAACTAGTCATTTTATCCCAAAACGCTGTGTTTCCCTCGCCTTGTCTCAGTAGCTAAACTTAACACGTTGTTTTTGTGCCTAAACCTAACCGATCATTACAAGTAGGTAAGGTTATTCTTGAGAAGGATAATTGATTGTTGAGTTTCATTCCCAGGTCGTCAAATAGAGACATTTTGGGTCAGTAAATGTTAACCAAAGGCGTCTGTATTTGACAGCCTGGGAATGAGAATCAACAAAAGACTATCTTTCTCCAGAATCACCCTACCTACCTTTAAGCTACGTGTTGTCAGTTCATATATTGGATTTATGTTTTCAATTGAGATTTACAGAAGAATGGAAGGCGCAATGAAATGGTGTCGTCCTGTCGATGAGGGGCGTCAAAGGAAGATGGTGGATGTTTTCCAGCACAAGTTAAAGAGCAGAATGTCTAAAAAATCCATACAAGAAATCATACTTTGTGGGTCCCCCTGATTCAGAAAGCTAAAGATTCGATCTAGAAACAACATTTTGCACCGACTTTCTAAGGAAAATAACAACGAGAGGCAGAGATTTTCATCCAAAATGAGCTTTAATGGATCGTAATGCAGTACAGCCACCAGACAATTCCCTGACTAGAAATTAAACAAGGGCTAATTTGGATGTCAGTGCAGGTGAGAACACATGGAAATGAATTTGCTGTTGCATTTTCACAGGTTTATAGAAAAATACTATTTTTATGGCTGAGTAAGTCTAGTATTTAAATACCATGTGTAAATACATAAGCTTACTTTGTGTCATTACAAGGTTGTGCCAGGGTTCACTTTTGTAGTTGATAGTATTTCATAAGGCATCGCTACAAAATACAGCTTTTGCAGTTATTTTTATCTTGTCCTGTTGCCACCGCTGGATTGATGTACCATTGTTTATAGAGAAACTTGGCAATGGACAAACCATTTCCGTGCAGTATTATGTGTTGACACTATATTAGTAGTGCAAGGATGAAAGAAGCAAAGGTGCATACAAAAGCTGGTTTTGCTGGCAGACCACTGAACAGAAAAGAAAAAAGGACAGTTGATTGTACGTATGTGAAAAGATTTACCAAGAGACCAATGAAGACCAGGTTTATGTGAGAGACTGTTTATGCCATAAATCTTACTTGCTCTCCCAACAGCATCATAACGGTGAACATGAACTGTTATACTCTCTCTCCCACACACTATTACACCCTTTCACAGGTACAAACGCGCTCGCATATATTCAGCGTCATAGCGTCCTGCATTGTGTGCCACTTTCGCTAACATTCATAGCTATACACATGCTCTAGGGAGCCTTGGGGGCATAAAGCAGCCGTGGGCTCTTATTGACAGCCTGTTTGTGGTAATTTGACACAGTGCTACTAAAAAACAGGAAGTCAAGACATGTAATAATGCAGGACCAATTTTGAGGAATGGTGAGGTGTTTTGGAAAATACAGTAATTCACTCTTTCGTCAAGAGTTAGATGGAAAGATTGATACCACTCTGCCAGCTTTATGGTAAATATGAAGCTACAGCCAGCAGCCAGTTAGCTTAGCTTAGCACTAAGACTGGAAAATGGACTAAAAAGTTAGCCTTGCTTGGTCCAAAGCTTCAAAAATTCACATACCAGCAGCTCCAAATCCCACTAAATAACATGTAATGTATCATTTGTTTAATCCAAACAAAAAAACAAAGTGTAATAACATCAGCTTGTGGTTTTCAGGGGGGATTATCTCTGTGGTTCTGGCACAGTGATTTGTCTGCGTTCATATTCCATTCTTTCTTAATATACTCTCCATTTACAGCACATTTAGAAAGAATGATAGCGTTAATCCAGAAGGGCTCTGCAAAAAATGACTGCAATTGTTCTTGAAAATAGTTCTGCCTGTTGGAGTTTGACAGCAGCTGAACAGAAGTTGAACAGAAATATTTTTTGGCTCCTGATATTTCCACCAATGAAAATGCAGGGGGTAAGAACTAGCCAGCTGTTGAATTCATATTTCAAGGGCAGCATTTAGTGTAACTGCTAACTGCTGCTAACTGCTAGTGGTCTAATTATCAAACTTGTTAAATAGCTTTAACTTAATTCCTTCACATTGCTCATTGAAAGATCAAGAATAGAAGATAAACACTCAAAATGTATGCTTTGCTAGATCAATAAATCGTGATACCTAGCGAGAGAAGGGTGTGAAATCCTCTTTTCTCAGACTGAGGTGATTCCAAATCTATAAAATGGTCCATAACAGATTCTATTTCACCAGCTATGGGGAGCTGAGAAGAGTTCCTGCTGCTTTTTACACCATCTAATATGAATGTGTTCATCAGCCTCACGCACATCATCGCCCATGTGTGAGGGGCAGGTGGACTGTAAAAATCTGAAACGCTCTAAACGCCACACGGCGGCCCGATCTCCATCCCTCAACACATCAGCGGCATTCCTCACACTCAGCAGCCCCCGCCGCAGTTATTTCTGTAAGAGAAATATACTTCCAATTTCTGTTTTGTCATTTCTAACTGGAGCAATCCACTGAGTGAATTCCCGGGGTACCAAAGTACATGTCAGGAAGAGAGAGGCAGAGAGAAAGTGTGGACGGGTACAAAAAAAAAAAAAAAAATCACCCACACTTAGCAGAAAATAATTCTTCTTGACTGAGAAGCATTAGCTGCACCCATTTTTTTCCCCCCATCACTATTTCTTTAACTCCCCCGGTGTCATTAGTCTCTGGGTGAGGAAAAAATAAAAAAGGTTCATTTTCTCTTTCCCTCCAAGTAAAGGGCTCAGTGCATTATCTCTCTGCAGATTTACACTTTCAAACACGCACACTTTCATTGGTGGAGAAGCAGCCAGGGGATAATAACGCTGGAGGGGGGGAGAGGAATAATGAAAGTATACTGCCGTTTGTTTCTTACTCGCTCACTCAGTCAATCGCTGTGTGTGGCAGCTGCCGTCACAAAATTAGTATGCCAAGTTCATTCTACATGCTGCATTTATTTAAACCACAGTGATGCAAAAACTTGACCTATGTCCAATTTCATATTGGCATCGCAATTTGTGATGATTTCATCATCACACAATGGCACATAGCATCGCAATAACAGTAGATAATATGTCCTCCAATGTTGGTGTTTTATTTAGACACAGAAATATGTGCTATAAACTAGTTTCACTGCACTGGACGTCAGCGATGGAGAAAGAGAGTTCTTGTGTCTTTGATTATACTATTGTTTTTTTTTTCATGTTTTAGCCCATTAACCATGTTTCATGTGTACTTCTCACCACTTTCTACAGCATACAATTTTCCCCCGTTGAAGCCGCATTACCATCTCATTGTAATTCAGAGGCGAGCAGAGACGGCTAAGAAAATCTGTTGGTGTGTTCGGGGAAGATCTCGCATTTGAGAGTCAGTTGCTGACAAGCATCCCATTCACAGGCTATGTTTTTATGAAACCTGGAGGACATGAGAAAAAATAATGAATGAACATGGTTGTTGCTGGAAGGATCATGTGAATCCCTCGCATTAAAAAAAGTTTGCAGCTCAAGTTTTACATTCTTTAGCTTTGTACTAAAGTTTAGAGGGGTTTTTTTTGCTCACAACTGCTTAACTGTGGAGCAGAAATGAATTTAAAAACGGTTGGAGATAAATGGAAATGCATAGGGGAAGAATTCAAAGGGAAAATAAGACATAAAAAATGAATAGAAAAATAAATATAATGGCAAATAAAATGGTTATGGAAATAAATGGGGAAATTAATACAAATGTAAATACATATAGCAGCAAAATAATATCATATTTTCTAAATTTATTAATGCCTATATTGATTTTGTATACATTTTTTTGTGCATTAAATTGCATATTAGTTCGATAATTAAGCAATTTATTTATTTCTCTATAATTAGTACCTTCTTATTTTGGCAGTTGCAGTGCTCAATACATGAACACATGGATGTATATGAAAGAAATGCATTGTTTCAACTTGTTAAGGTTACTGCTCGTCGACCGTCTGGTGACTGGAAGGTAAGAGATCAAACAAAACTACACGGTACAGTTATGGACTCAATGAGCCAAATGAAATATGCAAAATTACTGATACGGTCCTTAAAGTATTGATTTAACTATAGTACGCTGGCTAAAATAAACTCCAGCTGTTAGTCAGACGTTCAGACTGGTTTATGATTGCACACCGCATTTCTCTGAGGAAGCAGTGCTCACAGTAAAGAAGCCCACATCTTAAGAAGCTTCACACATGAACAAACAGACGTGCACACACTTGAGTACACACCGTCTGACTCTTGTGGCGGCGCTTCAACAGCACACAAAAGTCTCAAGATGTTGGAAGGAATACTGGAAGAGTTTTTGAACTTGAGAACTTGAAAAAAATACGTCATATGCAGATGGCTTGAAGGCAAGTTGCAAACTGGGAGCGGGGGAAGGAGGACGGCGGCATATAAGGTGTGTTACCTTATTTTAAGTGATCACACTCCCTCCTGCAGTATATCATCTGCACTGCCTCTCTGTATATAGAAGGAAGGCAGGGACAGAGGGATTCAGGTGTTCCAGCCAAGTTGGGCCGAGTGTCGACTGTGTTCTGGCATCAGATGACCGACTGTGAGTTGGGTCTGGCACATATACTGAGCGGCTGCCAGATCCAGTCAGTGACGGTTAGGACGACGCTCTGTGAAAATAAAGACCGACTTAGTGTAAAACTTACTTTTCATTGTTTTTATGGGATATTGATTTGTTTCTGACTCGGTGTGAAAATGTCTTTAGGCCGGGCGGTGTTGTGACAAACATGTTTTTTGGCTCAGAGTGAATCTGATAAAGCAGCGGGGTGAAATGTGCGGTTCTCTTCTTGTTGTTCTTAATAAAATAGTGTCAATCATATCCTGCTGTGGTGCTGGAATATAGACTGTGGTTTCCCCCTCTACCAGCTGCACCCAGGAGAGAGGTGCTGCCGTGGGCGGGGGTATCTGTAGGGGGTTTGTTACTTTGTTTGTTTTTTGGATTAAACATTTTTGCCTGTGTGAGCCCTGCCCACCTGACCACTTCCTAAAAGGCCTGAATTTTTTTTTTTTCTCAACCAACTTGTGAAATGACCAAAACTGTTATGTGGTTTATGTAAAAGGTCTTATTGGTCAAGGTGACAAGACAGATTCCTGTTGTTCTGTTTGCCTTAGTCAGCCTTCAACCTCACTGGTTTGAACACTGGTGGAAGAGGTATTAAAATCTTTTACTTAAAGATACACTGTGTAACGTTCCGGCATCAAAATGTCTGACAGCCCCGAGACGCTTGTAGCTTGGGTGGTTGAGCTGTGTTACTACATTATCCACAATGTTGTCAATAATGTTCTAGCCCGGAGAAATGTGTAACTTTACTCAAGGTAAAGGGGGGAGTATCCGCTGGTCTCTGCTGCTTAAACGTTCGGGGAAACATTGGATGATGTGTCGGAGAGTGAGAATGGAAACATGACTCAACATAATGTGGATAAAACTTTGATACATTATCTCCCTCATGTACATTTTTGCCTGCCTGAGTCACACAGATAGATATTCATCAGAAATGGTGCTTGTTTAACAACTCGCATGATCTCACACTTTAATTTCTTTTATTCTGATTGAGAGATGTCTACACTGTCAGAAATAGGAGTCCATTTGTGTCCCCCGCGGTGTAATCTACAGTAATGCATCTCGAGGGCTGAATATGAGACCTCAAGTTAGCTATATGTACCTTTTGAGGCCAGAAAGGAGCATAGTTGATCACAAGCAATAAAATATATGTATATACACCTTTTTTTTTTCTCAAGACACAATTACCACCAGGGGTACAAGGCTGGGATCTTTAAGGTTCAAACCACAAGGGCACAAATCAATACCCAATGTCAAGGACACAACAGATGTGCCTCAAAGGGTCCCGCCCCAGTGATAAGCAGATATAGATATAATATAAACCTTCTTTTCTGACAGCATAGTGGCTGAAATTGCATTTTGTGTCTTTAAGTAAAAGTGGTAATTCCACTGTTTAAAATAACACTTTGTTACAAGTATACAATATGCAGTGAAGTATACAATATGCAGTGAAATGAAGTCTTTAGATGTTACAGTAGTATATGATATTAGATAACTATTGTTGATGCAGTAACAACTAAGAAGAATTTTGATGTTGCAGCTGCAAAAGAGCTCATTTTATGCATTTGTTGACTAACTACTAGTAACTGAAGTCTTCATGTGGATGTTTTTTTGAGTAAAAGTACAGTATGTACCTCTGAAATGTAGAGCTGTTGAAGTCCATATTTGAGTAAATGAAGTTACTTTCAGGTGGGTGGGACTTAGTTGGCGCACCGATCAGGACTGAACAACATTTGAATCAGAATCTGTTTGTTCATGTTGTTGCCAGGTCAGCAACAACTTGATAAGACCCCATCCACACAGGCCTGATGAAGCAAATGTGCTGACTTGATTACTGTAAACCATTTGATGAATACCACAGAGAGGTTTATTTTATTTTTTTTACTTTGACCTGTTGCTTGTTTTTTTTCCTATTTATTCCTGAATATTCATGCTTGAGAAATTGAAAAACCAATCCAAAGACACAGAGCTCTTATACACTCTCCGTGTGGCGTGGAGACTCTGATTTGCTGTGCTGAAACACAAAACATTGATGAGAGATTGACACTCCGCAAACAAGTAACCAAACAGTGGCTCCTCAGTACACATCATTTACTGGAATTTGTCACAGGCTGGTTAGCAGCAGACAACCACCCAGTGCTAAATAGAGGTGTCTAATTAAGTGGATACTGAGTGTCTGCTGCAGGGAAAGCAGAGAAGGAAGATCATATTATGTGTCTGCGAAAGAAAGATTCATTACATTCATTGCAAACGGTCAGGACAATAGTGTGGTATGATAGATTTCAAGTAATGGGCAATTAGGAATAATACAGTGGATATAAAGTATTAAATGTTGAAATTGATGCCCATTAATATATACATTAGGTTTTATCATAATTCTAAGTGTAAGGATTATTACACATTGAAGTCGAGTACATCATTTTCAGAGAAAAAAACGGTTCCGCCATAAGCAACGGAACATTTGCATGAGCGGCTCATTTACTCACAGTTTCCATACTTCATTTAGACAATCTTAAATGTGAGATGTAGTGCTATAAGTACTGTGGCGTTAATGTTTGAAATCACTCTCAGAAAGTATATTTAAAAAGCAATAAAGCTTCGTGTCAAGCCTCAATTTCTAAGAGAATCGCGGCCGCATTCAACACAGAGCCGAGAATTCACATCATGCGCGATATCCTTGTTAGATTTTCACATTCGTTTACCTCCTGTCGTCCCTAAAGTTATACTCATCCTTGTTTCTCCAGACAAGTAAACCACATATTGTATATTAATCAGCCCGAACATCACTTTAGGCAAAACCACTGTACGGGGCCCCCACCTCTCTATCCTCTCTGTGCACCTACGCACCCACCCACACATCCCATTTCCCATGCAGCCAAGTGTGTCTTTTTTCACACAGGAAGAATCTCTGTAAAGATTTGAGGGCATTTCCATGAGGGGCAAGTAGGAAGAAGAAACATCCAGAATCGGCTCTGAAAACATCAAGCATTGGCTGATTTTCTTCACAACTTTGTATCGTTCCATGTTGTGGCCCTGAGAGTGACTGAGTTAATGACTGAGCTCTTTTATGTCTCTCAGTCTTGCCTGATTTTTTTTTTTCCTTTGCCATATTCACTGTTTAAAAAAAAAATAGATAGTAGATGGCTGTTCTACCATTTGTTTCTTGTAATAAAAATCACCCTTTTCTAAGATGTGTTTTTGTTTCATGGAACAAGGAGGTTAGGGCTTCAAAGCCTGTAAGAAACAAGAGCAGGCAGCACCAAAACACTTTCAATCAATGCAGAATGCGAACAAAACATCCACACATTGTGTTCCTAGTGAGAGCTGCACTTTGCAGATCTTTTGTCTGGCGGCAGATTGTTTTCTTATAAAAATGACCATGACTTCCCCCTGACCTTCGGGGATAAGGCTGGAAGTATTGTGTATCTTTCTTATTGTCAAGAAACCCCATGAATAAACCATAATCAACAATGTGTTTGTCCATCTCAAGCTGACCTCCAAAGGCTGACGGTGGCACTCAGCACCAAGGTCATTCATTACTTACAATGTAATCTTTAAAAAAACATGTAGTAAATACTGTGTAGTTCATTCATAATTCATTGAAGATGCAGCATGTAAGAATCGGCCAGCTGTGGAATTTATACCCCCTACAAATACATGGGAGCATATCGCCAGGGTTACCTTTAACTGCTGCTAACTTTATCTGACATTAGCTAGTTAGCTCAGTTAGCTGTTTACTTAGCGGCCCTATCAGCTGACCCAAGCATCCCCAGAGTGTTGGTGTTAACAGGAGCCCTGGCCTGCTGAGGTTAGCTGGTTAGCGTGCTTAGTTATTAGTTTATTTTAAAATTCTTTAATAATGCCCTCATTAAAAGGCTAATCTACTAAGATAGTTAGGATTGGTAGTTTTAGCTCACTTTACTCAAACAGGACTACATAGAGAATTTGTTGTTTATTGCAGCAGGAAGGTTGTTGGCATGGAAATATTGTTTATAGTATAGTTTATACTTTATGAAGGAACATGTTACTCTTTACAACAGGCTAACGAATGTTGTTTTCTGAACAATACTGGGCTCTACGCTTCAGGAAAATACACTTGTGTTGACAGACAACACTTGTGAGTAAGATCAATTTATTGTTGTTTTGTATCTTTTCATTTGTTAACAGCAAGAAAAAATAAACAATAATGCTAGGCCTTATCCTCTTAGTTGCACAAACTTGACAAACATCATCCTTAGAGATTAGGAAAAAATTTCAAGGGATTTTGTAAATGATAAATGATTTATTTTCTTGTTAAGTCATGATAAGTTTTTAATTTGAGTGTTTAATCCTGCATTTGATCAATGTCAAGACATTTGAGTGTTTATACTAATGATTTTGCCTCTTATTTGCTCTTTGCAAAGTACATTTAATCCTCCTCTAAAAGTGCTGTACACACATCAAGTTTGTTATTTTGTCAATAGTCTGAGTTTAACAGAAAAAAGAAATCACTTCGGCAAACTTGACGTGTTTGACTTTGGGCTTTCGCCATTACAGCTTCCCATGGTTGACTGGGGCCCGGTTTAACCTTTCGAAGCAGCCCTGCCAACAATGCTGCCTGAGGGTAGAGCAGAATAGGTGGGTGAGAGAGGGGTGACATGGTGAGGAGGTAACGGTCGTGGTGGTGAGGGCAGAGAGGTGTGAAGATAATAGCCCCAATGGGGAGATATGCAAGGCAGGGGTGCTTTATGAGGCTTGGTCAGTGTGGTGTGAAGGAGTCCTGCATCGCACACAGAAACTGAAAGAGTAATCTTCAACTTATTCAGTTTAATACTTCGGGGGGCTTTGGATCCATCTCTGATTTTCTCTCTCTTGCACTCTTTTCGTCTATTTTTTCCCCCCATTTGAATTCAAATGTGTTTTATTCACAGGAGCATATTGAATGCATAATTACTGCATAATATACAATACACTGCTTTATAAATATAGTAAATAATAAACACTGCTGTTTTGATATATCTTATCATCTTGTTCTCTTCTCATGTGTTTTGTATGTTTTTCTTGTCCGTGGGTGGTTTTTGCTCCTTGATGTCAGCTTACGTAACATTAACAACCCACAACTAATGTTATGGCATTACACCATATATAAAAGAAGAGAGTGTTTGTTTATATAATATGTACCTCCTCTTTAAAATACCCACCAAAGAATCAATTTTGCATATATTATTTAGCAATATTACAGCAAAGGAAAGGAATCAGAATGGAAGGAGAGCAAGAAGACAGAGGAGGCAGATCAGTACAGTTTCGTGTGTTTTGCTTGTTTCCCTCAGGCGCTGACATGTTCTGACATATCATGCTGCTTCTATATTCCATGCCAGGTTTTTTTTTTGTTTGTTTCTTTTAAAGTAAATATTGAATTTTAGTTTTTATTTTGGTAAATAACTTGGGGTCCCTTTGTCTCCACACAGGCTGCAGTAGCAGGAAGTGTTGCTCTTTTTCCCTCTCTTGTTGTTGGCAGGACTGACACAGTCTGTTTTCTCCGGGTTGCCAGGTTTGTCCACCAGTCTCAATAGCCAGACTGTGGTCACTCAGTTGGTGTTTGTCTTTCTCAGTTTCTGGTCGTGCACAGTGCCCAGATAATGTGCCACTTGGTATTGTCTGTTCGGTGCTAAATAGCACAGGGTTCTTGTAGTAGAAGTCCAGTGCTTGATGTACATTTCTTTTGTTTTTGGCTTTTTGTTGGTCCAGACTTTGTGAGAGTTGTAATACTGTTTAGAGGAGCTGAGGCTCATGCCCAGACGGAGCTTCAGTGGGAGCTTGGCCTTTAGCTTGGCTCTTTATTATGGTACTTCTTGTCCTTGATTCACTTTTGCTATAGTCCGCCTCCAGTCAAAAAGTGTTTTCTTCCTGTTCTTAGAGCTGAATGTTTGAACTTTACCATGTAGAATGATGTATGTGTAGCGTTTGACACTAGCTGCCTGTTTTCACAATACATTTTCTCCGTGCTTCCTGAAAAATCCGACTTTAAGAGGCGATCATGATTTGTGACATCACAGTTTATAAGCTAACCTTGGGCCACTACTCAGCATACAAAAGTGTGAAACAAGTGTGGCCACCAGTACCAACCCAATCACCGGAATAAATGTCAGTGCGTTTCTGCAAATCCACAGATATGTCAAAATCAAATGTTAATTATGTTGCAACTATGTTTGTTTAGGTTTCGATTTTCAATTTCTCTTTTTGCTTCTATGCTCTGGTTAGGTTTACGCACGATAAACACTTAGTTAGTGTAAGAAACAAATAATAGTTTGGCTTAAAACAACTGTTTTGGTTGACTCGATCATAGATGGAGATGGTCTGACTTCCAGTGAAAAATAGCCGGTTTTGTCGCCACAAAAACAGCTGTGAATGTCTGCAGGTCTCATTAAAAACACCCAGCGGTGTGATTCTAGCCATTTGCCGGCCTTAAGAAATGAAACATATTTGCATACTTGTATAGGAATCTTTAATGAGGAGGAAGAAGTGGGTGCCATTTTAAGCATTTTAATGCAGTAATGATCCTTTTTTTTCTATAAAAACCTTGTCAGACACAAATTAGAGAATATTTGTGAATGTGTGTTGTGGAGGGGATCTTTGAGAAAAACATCTTGTCAGTCTGACCCAATTCATTTGGCTGTCATCAGACTGGTTGATCTTTTTCTGGTAACTCTCAGCATATGGAGGAGACAACATGCACCTTCACAAAATACAACTGACTTCTTCCAGGTCAGTTTGACAAGCTGAATGTCCCAAAAAAAAGTGAGAGAGACACCAGGGTTAAAGAGTTTGGTCCCAGGCGTGCTCTGTTGAACCTGTCACCACACCCAGCGTCATTGTCACGGTGCCATGTAGTCTACCTGTACATCACTGCAACAAGGTAGAAGCTTAAACCACTGGAGGTCAGCAAAGACAAGATCTTCAGGTTTAAGTTTGGCTAAATGTCATTGCTCCTCTTCGATCTAAATTAGAGGTGAACGTTTGGAATTAAAACATCTCTCTCGCACTTCTACTCTTATGCTTTATCTCTCTATACCGTCTCCCTCCCCTCCCTTCGTTTTTCAGCCTCTCCCTCCGTCTTTGAAACACCACACTCGCAATTTCTCATGTAAACAAACCCCTCACTGAGTCTCTCTCCCTCTCGCTGTCTCACGCTCTCTCTCTCTCTCTGTCCTTGACTTTACTTCTCGTTATCCGTCTTCAAGGAGAGATGCGAGGGGTGGCGGGGGGGGAGCGATGGCTGGAGGGAATCATGTTTCATCATCCAGCCATATGAACTGAGATGGAGCCTGACATCTCCTTTTTGCTGCTGCTTGTCTGAATATCATTGTTGTTTATGACTCACATGGTGCAATAGTCAGTGGAAGGCTCTCTCTTTGGTCATACGTCGGAAAAGTTCAAGGGACCAAGTCATTACATGCAGCAAAAATTAGTCTCAGGCCATCACTGGAAGGGGGGGGGGGATAAACCACTTATCTATGGAACGTCTGCAGCGAGGCACTTGGCTTTATAAGGAGAGAGGGGATTGGGAGCACTCACTAGTGAGTGGTAGTTGCATGCAGACAAGCAGCTGAGAGGGGAGGGGGGGGGGGAGCACTCACAAAAAGCTGAGTAGTTTGTGTGGTTCGCCTCCAGAGGGTTCAGGTTTACAATGGAGAGGAGGAGAGCAAAACAGGAACTTCAAATGGCAGAGCTGCGACAGAGGCAGCAGCACTCACGACACGATAAAACAGCAGAAAAGATCAAGTGATTTGTCATGATCCTCAGATTCAGCCTTTATGGATAAAACACAGGCATCTTGACCAAATAATGAGAGTGAGAAATTCATTAGTGGGTTGTGTGTTTTTTAAGGTTTTTGGTGATGGAATACTTTGAAGTGAATCTTTGGTTTGGTGTTGTGCTTTTTTACTGTGACTCACTAAATCCCATAAGCTGCCATAGTATCTCTAACGGCCAGACCGGGGTTTCTTTAATCACACCTAGACAGTGAGTATGTTTTATCCAGTAAAGCCTCTTGCTTTGTAGTTTTTGGGGAAACAACAACAGAATCAATTAAACAGCCAGGGGGACATGGCATGTGGGAGGACAGGAGTAAATAATGTCAGAGACAGGTCGTAAGGAGGCGCAGTAATTTGAATGAGCAGGGGAGACGTTAACTGTGTCCATTTTCAGAGCCTTCGCTCTTTAGACTTTAAATTCATGAGATTTTACAAAGCAAAGCAGGTGCAGGTATATGTGCGTCTGCTATAGACGGAGAAACAACAGTGACTCAAGGGCAACCGTAATGCACTGCAGAGAATTGAGTGAATGAAATGATGATAAGTTATCATCCTCAGCTGGAGCTGGACTATATGAAACCCAAGACGGACTGAATGAAGACAGAATGGCAAGGCTAAAAAAGTGGAAAGACCAAGATGGAATCCAATCAGGAGCCAAACAGATCTAAATTCAATTTGACGAGAATTGAAAGTCCAGTAGCCCTGCAAGAAAAAAGTTACAGTAAATGCTAAACGTGCTCGTTGGGGAGAGAGTGTTGGGAGGCCTTGAAGGTGATAAGCCCTGCAGAGGGCCCAGTACATTAATGAATTGACATTACACCAGGATCAATGGTGAAGCTCTCAGGGTCTGAAAAACTACACTTAATGAAAAGGGATTACTCTCTTAAGATCAAGGTCTTCCATTTCCCTTCTTCCACGCTGCCTCTTTTCTTCTTCTCTTTAATATTCTGTTGTGTTTTTCGCTCCGCACTCCCCTGCCCTCGCAGAGGAAAACACACAAACAGTCTAATTTCGTCCACAATCTGACATGTCTTCCCTGATCAACTGGTGTAAATGCAGATTTTATCAGGAAATGCGGCGATATGATTAAGTGAGAGAAGCTCACGCAGATGGTTACATGATGTATTTATGTCCATGCACACTTTGCTGATTTATGAGAATTTGAGTCTCTGCTTAAAGGAAAACTTCACCTGTCTTTTGATGTATTAGATTCCTTTAACATTTTGCAGCTGCAGCATTTGTAGCCGCCTGATTCACAGCAACTACAATGGACTCGAGAGGCGGCCCAGAGTGCAGCAACACAAATCAAAGTGTCTATGAAACCAGACTGTATAAACATTGGGTCTGAAAAGTAAAGCCGCTGCAGAAGTGACCTAAATCTGCTTTCTTTTTAATGGCTGGCAGAGGGTGACTCCACTGGTAAGAACTCGCAAAGAAGTCCGATTTTATGTAAGCTTGCAAAAAAATGACCCTACTTGATTTATTACCTCAGTCTACAGTTTCATGATGAGATTATAGTCCCAATCACTGGTTTCAAGTCTCCTTCAACACAGCATGATGTTCATTTTGTAAATTGGGTTCCTTTTAGAGAAAAATAGATGATAAAGCAGGACAAGTTGCTACCATGTCCTGTGCTTCCTCAGCCTGACCCAGCTCCACCCTCTCATCCAAGTAATTTCACTTCTGGCTCCAAATAACCAAGATCACAACCCACAAACCAATGGGTGATGTCATAGTGGGTTTGCACTTAATAAAACCATTCCTGCAGCATAATTCAACTTTTAACCATTGATAACAATGTATGTTCTCTCCTGTATGTTCAAAATACCACGTTATACTTGCATCTACTAAAAGCAGTGGACATGTAGCATATTGTTTTTTACTTCATGGGTTGTAGTACACCAGTGTGCACACTACTGGTAGATGTATGTAACACTGCTGTCAGTGGTGGAGGAAGTTACCAGAGCCTTTACTTGTGAAAACACCTGTTTACTTTATTTAGCACCACACTGTCCGAAGATCATCTGGACAATTGCACTTAATGTATTAGTATTAAAAGTAAAATAACTGACTGTTGCTTATATACGTAACATCATTAGATTATTGCCAATTGTCAGTTAAGTTTTTTGCCAACTGTGTAATTGATTCATTGATTAATATTTCCGCTATAGACTGCTTGCATATTTTATAAGCTCTTTGTATGTTTTGTGCACTGAATGGTAAAGTAATTTGTAAATGTACTCAGTTACATCTCACCACTCACTACTGTACCTATCTGTGTGTGCACTCATACCTGTGCTGTATGCTGTGTCCTCCCTCGTGGCTATCTTTCAGCTCCGACTACCGCCCAGTGCGTCCTCTTCATCTCTTGGTCATCCCTCTGTCTCTTGAACTAATGAGCCACAATGCCTTCCCGTTCCCTCACACACTTTTCTGCTTGATTTCACATTTTCTCCTTGCCTCTTTGAAGCCATTAGTTGAGACCGTTGAAATTCTCACTATGTGTGCGCTTGTGCCTTCTACGTACATGGAGCACCAATCTCTCACCTGCTATGAATAATTGATCTGCTGAATCTAGGGCGCATGAGGTTTGTATGCAAGGAGGCAGCTGCTGCAGCAGGAGGGTACCTTACAGTTTGTCTTAAGAGAAACATGTAAGGGGTGCCAGGAGGTGGAGACTAGTGAACTGGAAAATGCCACCTTTTTGAGAGCAGGAATTGGTTTGTACCGATGTTCCAAAGCTAAGCCTTGCAGCTTCTAAATCATTAATCCATAAAAGCTTTTAGTGGCATGCCAGAATGTGTTGCGGGTGTCTCCAAGGTTAGACAAAAGTCATTCCTTACACATGTCAACATGATGCAACTTTAATCAACAGTTTCAAGTAACTAAACCATGATTGAGCCCTTTGAATCGCAACAATGCCTGATATAAAAATGACGAGATGGCGGAACGGAAGCTGTTGACATTGAAGGAAACACGTCTAGGAGTTAACAAAACACTCAGCAGTACAATTTACTTTCTTTCCTGCTGATAACCAGGCAGCAAAACACAATAACAACTCAGGAGCTAAGACAAATTGAATTTTTACCTGGCAAATAACGTGAAATTATTCATGTTAGCACATGGACATTGTTAAGTCATGCAGCAAACGGCTCCCAGGCCATCCTCGCACAGATTATAGTGTTTCAGCTGACAGGTATCTGAAACGAGGGACACTGAGATAAAAATCAGAGCAGATTGAGACAAATTGTGGGCTGCATCAGTATGTCATTAAACTGATTCGAGCGTTATTATATTTTTTTGTGTCTGCTGTGAATCCCCAAAAAGAAGATTGTTTTTCACAAACTTTTGGCTGCAGTCCTGCTCTGGCCGTTCTGCTCCGCTTTTTCTGAGCACTCTGTTAATTTGCTAACTCCTTTGGGAAATTCCACTATTTTGTTTGGCCCCTTGCACAGAAACATCAAAGCACAGGGTGAGCTAAAGAGCACCAGCCCTGGAGCTGGTAATGATTGAATGCCCTGCTTAGACTCTTCGTAAAGTCAGATGCTCGCCGACACATGGCTTTGTAGCTAAGTCCTGTTCTGGTTCACGGAGCAACTACTGTACCAGCCCCTGTTTCCTCGAGTGCAGAGCTGCTCTTGAAGACAACCTCTCTTTACTTGTTTATTACATTAAACTGGCAATAGACGAGGTTTTTGCTTTAATTTATCATTATGAAGTAAATAATGATGAAACAATGTAGTGGCGACAGAATAATAACACCATGTAAGAGGGCTGTGTAAGGCTCATATGGTAAAAAACAACACAACAATTGAAAAAATGTTATTAAGTGTTCTATTTCTATTTCATATCTGCCCCTGAATCCAACACACTGGACCTTTAAGTGGAGTCAGTGCAGTATTTTGTGCACGGCATGTTTTGTAATTTGCTGCACTCCTCTCCATCTGTCTGCTCGCCCGTCACCGCATCACCGCCACTCAGCTGTCACTCTGACAGAGACGCACCATGATTGGCTGCATTGCACTCTGTCATTCACATACATGATTGAACAAGACACAGCGAGGGGAGACTGACAACCGTCCGCCCCGCTGCTGAAAAGCTATAAACTCAGCTCCACGTGTTACGCAACCGGGTACAACTGTGTCCCGAGCGTGTGAAACAGGAGGCAGAATGTTAGTGTGTGTGATTAGTGTCCTTATGCTCAGTGTGTGACAGACTCAGATGGGCCCGGTCTAACTATAAAAGGGCAACCTAATTAACAGCAGTCACTTAATGGCACAATATCTTATGCAGGATTTGCTTGTTGCAGCTTGTAAACACACTAGTCGAAGGTGCAGTAAGCAATCCTGCGTGAAGATAATTGTTTGTTGATCCTCATTCCCAGGTCGTCAAAAACCGCTGCTTGCTTAAATTGCTGACTCAAATGTCTCAAACACAGCAACATGATAATAAAACACAGATATAGTCTGCAGATATAGACACCACCACATACTCCTCGTGGGTTGTAAGTGGTGATAGAGTGGGACTACTTTTGCTATCAAATCTTAGCAAAAAGGATGCGAATGAAAAACACCAAAGCAGACAGGCAGAAAAACAAAGTGAGCTTTAATGACAAGAAGGTGTAGTCCAAAAAAAATATCAGAGGCAGGGAAAAACCTGACGAAAACAGGCCTTGGCACAAAATAAATAGAGAGAAAAACTAAATTGAATGGATTTTAAACCACGGTGAATCTTGGGGAACATTGATGAGGGCAGAAAACATGAGAAAAAGACAAAGAAAGGAAGTGGGAAGTGACAACAAGACACAAGGATGAACCCTACAAAATAAAAGTGGAAACATTTAAACTAAAAGACAAAACGATTGTAATTACTTTATTTTGAAAGATCACAGGTAATATATCTTTTGAATTCAGACAAAACCAGAGTTCATCTATATAAAGTATTTGTATTCTGCCCACCAAAACCAGAATTTCTCTGAAAATCTGATTTAAAAATAGCAGTGTAGGCATGTTTTAATAGTCAGTTGGAGAGGTGACGGTCTTCACAACAGCCTAATGTAATAGACTTGCATTTTTCTAAAGCCACAGTGGCTCTGGTGTTGCTTGAGTGTCACTCTCCAAACAAAGAGCTCTCAGGCAAAATGGCAAAACAAACAAACAAACAAAAAAACAGGAAAAAAATGGTTCAACACACTTGTTACAAAACTCTATATGGGCACACAGGGACCTGTTAAAAATCTGGCGCGTGTTGTTGCCCTTTCATCCAGAAATAAATGGAACCAGAATTTGCCATATGTTGTGATAATGAGACTAGATTTACCATGCATTTTACTGCCAGTAGCTTGTGATATGACGCTGATACCAGAGCGCCATCGTGTATTTTGTGAAACAGACTGTGAAGATTTCTCTGCATTTGAAGAGCCCCTAGATTATATCAAACACCTTCAACCATGAAAGATAATTATTAGCCTCTCCACTAGCGGGAATTGCATTATAAATGCTCTCTATCACTATCTCAACCACATATATATACACACTTGGATGATTTATGTAGGTTTTGCAGAACCATCCGTTAGGCTTGGCCAGTGCAGTCTAACACCGCTACGGGGAGTGCAATATGTTTGGCTTGCTGTCATGATGAATGAACGTAGTTGGTTGCTGATAGTATTGCCCTTAACAGCAGTGATTTGGCTAATGTGCCTGTGTGTACTTGTACATGGATGGTGTGTGTGTGTGTGTGTGTGTGTGTGTGTGCACAGTATGTATGTACGTCCATGTGTGTGCATGCATCCCGTATGGCATCTAACAGAATGCTCTGAAGGCATGAAGTGAAGAAGACTCGCGGGTACAGATGCGCCTGTGAATGTAAGCAGGTGGAATTAGCACCTACTAGACATCCATTAAGCCTGTTAATTAAAATGTAGGTACTGAACATCTGTGGACAGCTTAGCTATCAGCCATCCGCCTGGCTTTTTCTCAGCATCTTCACATTCCATCTTTGAAGATAGATGAGCTTTATTCACCTGCACACTCTCCACAAATCATCCTGTTTATTCTGTACGTGCTCCATACGGTGCTGCTTGTTGTTTGATGGAGTTATTTTTAGGCCCTCTGATTCCTCGACTTGAGAAAGACTGCTGTCACTCACATCATCTCGGCCTTTCTTCTAAACTACTCCTGAGTTTGATTGCTTGGTTTTACGTGTGTTCTTGAGAGCCTCATGCGTCACCATTCAGGTCATCCCTCCAAACTCGTCATCCCTCCCGGGGAGGTTTGACAAGTATTGAGGGTTTCATTCCCATCTCCTGGTTTCCTCCCGGGTTCACAGTTCTCCTACATTTCGCCCGATTTATGACACATGTTCACACCTTTTCCACCTTTTCAGTCATCTAACTTGTTTCTGGCACTGTACAGCATGCAGTCTACTGTACTCATCTTCCCCTTTGAGTGAGACAGGCTTACCAAAATGGAAATGAGAAAGAAAAACTTAAAACAAATTAAGATGTCCTGAAGAGAAGAATTCCCGTTTCGTACGGAAGATTTTAAAGGAAGGAGGCATCATTTTGTATAATCAGCCACATCTACATTTTCACACAGGGATCCTACTGGTTCAATCGTCAGAAGAAGCTGTAGGGCAGTGGTGCGACTCTCTAAGGTCAGGGGCAAATAATGAATGAATTAATGAATGCATGCATGAATGATGAATTTTACTTTATGCTAGGGGGGGAATTCATCTGCATTGTTTTCTGAAAAATAAAAGTAAAACTAAAATTATATGAAAGTAATTTGCTGTTGCAGCGTTTCAAAGTCTCTGAAACTAATTTTTTGGGAAGATAGGACCCTTCAGACAACCTGCTTCGGTTCCAAAATCCTCCTTAATTCTGAGGTCTCAAGGTTGGCAGGTACGCTTACCTCTGATCTCTCTTCTTCTGTCTCTATCTGCAGTTTCTCACCATGTCTTTACTCCCTTCTCTCATTTTGTCCATTCCAAATAGTGACTTTGCAGAGATTTATCGACCGTGCCGCCTCATTGACCAGCCACTGCTGCCCACAATATCAAACAGCCATAAAAATGGCACTTAACAGACATAAATATCAATAATGTGAGGAATACACTGGTCCATTTAACCCACCTACATAACTTGGCACACTGTGCGCCAGCCTGCTATGTGACTGGGCTCCAGTCCTCACCTCCTCTCTTTGACTTCAGCCATCCTTCTGCTTCGGCAGGGACGCAGTCAGAAACATGAAGCAGTTCGTAACCCTCGATGCGAAGCCAACCCGACAGAAGACTGATCAAATCATAATTAACATGCAGGAAGTGTTGACAGTTTACAGTTTCACAGCACATATTGTGCCGACACACATGACACGAATCAAAGAACTTGCACACAGAGCGGAACAAGCAGGAGGAAATCAATAGAGCAAGCCCCACTGGTCTCAATTTCATTTGAGTGTCTGAACATTTTTATAATATCCCTAATGTTCAAAGTATTAAAAAGTATTTTTATGAAGTAGAGAGATGAGGTGAATAGAGGTAAAACCTGATTGATCTTTCTCATAAAATCCATATCAATCACAAAGAAAAGAATGGAAGAAAAAGAGACAGAGGAACGTTTATGGCAACTGGAACGAGGATCTTACCCAAAAAAAAAAAAAAAAAGAAAAAGTCATTATGGAGAAGACAGCCTTAATATTTTGTAAATTCATCGTATATACTAATTACACAATGATCTCTGCGTGATCTGATTTATTTGTAGTGTGCGCACCCGAGATAAGAGATGAGACCAAGTTGCTCCCACACAAACACAAACACACAAACACTCGTGCACTTTGTAAGCAATCTCTCAGGCTGTTGATGCCTCTGCACCCGAAGAATATCACAGCGACGTGATGTATTTCTGAAATAGTTCCATTCTGCTGCATTTCTCTGAGATCTCTGCATTGTCATTGTTCTCTCCCCCCCACCCTTCCCACCCCCCATTTTCCTTTCATTCTCTAGAAGAATAGTCAGGCAACCTTATGAGGCAATATTGCCTGCAGTGGTGCCGGGGAATGGCAAATGAGACAAAATCTATAACGTGCTGCAGTCAGGCTGAGGAAAAACAAAAAACAAAACAAAATAAAAAAAAAACAATATTCCCGGGCAGAAGTGTTGCTGGTCACAGCTGTTGGCAGGAGTGTTCATGTGTGAGTCTGCTGTTCAGTCAGAAAATAATGGCAGCAATCAGTGCTTTTAACAAGTCAACAGAGACATTCTTTTAAAATGGTAATGAGAAACAGCTTGAGTGAAAGTATTAGTTTGGTGCCGTTATTGCTGTTTCTTTTTCCCTTTAAGAATAAAACCTGCCTCTTTTTATTATTTTCATATTTTTTTTTTTTTTGCACTCTTGCTTTTGTTCCAACACAGTTGATTAAAATAAATATGCAATCATTGACCCACACAGGAAATAGCGGAGGCAACTTGCTGTGAAATCAAGGCTTCTACAAACATAAAGTGATATTATGTAACACTTGTAATTTATAGCTGTAAAGTCCTCATTGTAGCCTTTCAGATCATTAACTTAATAAAATATCAGATAAATTATTCAGCTTATATTGTTTGATTTTGTCCTGGTCTATAAGGAGATTTAAAAAAAGTCACTGTGTTGTGAGTTTATGATCCGAACATGAACGTATCATAAAAATACATGAGCAGCGAATGTGTTCTGAACAGATGGCAGTATGTAAACATTTGCAGTAATATTGCATTTATTATTACCACATCATCTGATATTAAAGCCTGGCAGCTTGCATGACATGACAGCAGAGTGACAAGCTAAATAATTTTGTTTATATCTTTCTCTTTCTGATTTCATCAACACTGCAGAAGAGCTTAACACTTATCAGGGACTCCCGAACTATGTACCCAAACCTAAACTACTGTTATATTTTATTCTATTCGTATTATTTATTTCCTGCCAGACCATTAACAGTCACACATTTTAAGACTTGGCTTAAATATAAATCAAATGTCTTTAATATGTTATTTTTTTAGCAAGATGACAAATATAACATGTCACCTTTTGTTTTTTTATTTTCATTTTGTTGGCAGCTAAACTTTTACACAAACATACAGCAGTATGCACATAACTCAAGCTCTTCACTTAAAGGTGCAATATGTAAGAATTTTGATTAAAAAAATATAAAAATTTACTTTTTTGTTTTGATATTATCTCAAAGACAACTTTATATTGTGTTGCAGAGAAATCTACTGAAGCTAGTGTGCTAACAGGTTAGCAATGGCCCATCCATTCTCATAATGCTACTACAAGCACCCATTCAGGACCATTAGCTGCACGGCTAACAGAGCTAACAGATAATCGCAGCTAACCCTAGCAACAGTTAGCTGTTACTCTGGTGATATGCAGCCCCCTGCTTGTTTATTCTTTCATATATTGCACCTTAAGTACAAATTAAAAATATTTTACTTGAGTGTTTCCATTTCAAGCAGATTTAAACTTTTACTCCACCACATCTCAGAGGAAAATTTATAAAAATATAATTTATGACAAACTGAAGGATGAAGTGTTCCTTTATTCGTTGACATTCTCCTACTTCATAAGCTAAATAAACTATTTAAAACCCTCTTGGATTCACTGGAAGACTTGTCACAAAGCTGAAAACAGGGCTTGTTTTTCTCACGAAAAGTTGACATTTAAGAGATATGTGTCTCTCCTAGGACAGCGATGCTACAAAGAAGTAGAAGTCCAATCATGTAGTTTTTTTTTTTATTTTGGCTGAATTTCAAAATCCCTCTGGATTGATTGCAGTGGATTCAGATCACCTGGGTGCAGCCTGTGGAGACTGGCTCTTAATTAATGAGCCAGAGAAGCTTGGGGCATTCCCTTCTCAGCCAGTCAGGGTGTGATGACACCCATTTGTGAAGGCTTCAGAGAGGTGGAGGAACAGTGCCCACGTCAGGCTTATACCCATTCTCATTCTGTCCTTGACACACTGTATACAGTACCTCATCCCAATAGATTGTCAGCTGGAAAGTCTGGTCTGTTTTGGCCCCACTGAGATTTGTTTGATTTGTTTGTTGCCCTGGTTCTTTCTACTTGAGAGAAAATTGTGTTTATTCTTCAACCTTGTTGAGTGACCATCAAAAGTTACCCTTCAACTAGGTCAACTGCGCCTGGGTCGTGCTTATTTAAGTGTATTGTTCAAATACCCTGACACCTGCAGGTTTATATATAAATATATATGATTATATATATATATGATCCATTTTCTTATTCAGATTTAAATCGTTTTTCACTGGTTATGACTTGAGAACTGGTTGGGAAACAAAAGTGGTTGTTTTTTTGTTTTTGTTTTTCTCACTGGGATAATCTTTCTAAATTAGTGTAGTTTTTGTCTGGTATAACACATGAGAAAGAAAAAGAAAGAGAGAGAGAATGTGTGATACTAAATGAAAACAAAATTGAAATGTCAAGCGTGTTTACAAGTCAGTTTTTGAAAAAAGAGAAAGAGAAAAAAACATCTTGTGAAACTAAGTTTTTAAGAAAATTGATTGAAAGACTTTAATTCTTGACTTGCCTCTCAGGGCTTCCATAGGATACCAATATTTTGTGGCAGAGATATGGAGAGTAGAACTGCAAGCCACCATATACTGAATATTACAGAGTATAATATTACACACTGTTACATACAGAGATGGCACATTGAGCTCCACATGGTGATATTGACACTGGATACATTCTGTCAGCTGGGTTTTAATCCCTGCTCCCTAGAAGAATAAGCACATTTAACCAATAATCTAATATATTGCTTTACCGTTAATAACCACTGTGTGCACAGAGATGACAGTCAACACCTTTTGAGTGTGGAATGAGTCGAGGCATTATTTAGAATCGGCGAATAGTGGCAGCGAAAACACCAGGGTGCTTATCAGAGTCTTCAGAGAGACACAGGAAATTGAGTTTGTCCAGTCTAATGATGGGCAGAGTCACGCAGCTCTACAGACGTACCATTTCCCTCCTATTAGAAGAGATGTGTTATTCATGAGGGCAAAGCTAGTGTGAACTATGCCTCACTGCTATTCTACACAGTCACTTCCCAGTCTGTCAGGGGAGCTGAGCCATTGTGTTTTATTCATTTATTTATCTATTTCCGTTTCTACGCCACCAAAGAAAAAAGGGAACTCACTGATGACGAGGGCACAGGGTCAAAACGTGATCCTGCCTGTGACGAGCTATCAATAGCATCTGTCATTGGTAATCAGTGGGGAGGAAAAGGGGGGGGGGGGGACTTGGAGGTGAAAGACTTGTGACGACTGTGTTAAAACACAGCCTGGGCTGCAAGCAGAAATCGCATCTTTCCCTTTCCAAAAACACATTATCTCCCTTTCAGAGCCTCCCCTTTATTCTGCCAAATTCCGATAGGCACTATTGGCATATATATGCTCCACTGTGTCCAAAGCTATTTATAAAACACAATTTGAGCTGAATGGCTCATTGTGTGAGCGCACAATGCAGTTATGACACACATTAATTTCTTACATTTTCATTTAAGGACAGCGTTCCCACACAATACGTATTTCTTCCTCTGCGCTCGCAACCAGTCTCCCTATTCAAAGCTCTGTAAACAAGCGTCATTAAGCCTTTTATGCTTTTCACGCTGACATGATCTTTCCCTAATTCACTCTCAAACCTGCCGCACATATCAATGTCTCAGTGTATCCATAGAAGGCTTATGCATGCGGTAAATTACACGTAGTATTCCTGTGACATCAGGGTCTAAATCCATCTGGGAACTAGTCTTTAAAATTGTGTTTTGAGTGTTATAGTGTATGTGTGTGTCATGGTGGTTTATTTCCATTAGCATTTGTGCTTTTAAATAGTGTTTTGTGTGTTATGGGATGCTGAGATCAGTGAGCTGGCAGGTATTTGAGTCTCCAGTGGAGGTGCTTGTTATGCCAGCTAAAGGGAGCACACATGGCCTCGGTGTGGCTGAAAACAAGAGGGAACGGTGTATGATTCAATCTGCATGCAGAGGAGAGATACGTTCATCTGAAGAGCATTCCCATCATATATTCACATCTAGTAATAGCCTCATCAGGGAGGTTCTGTGCGCAGGAAATGGAAGTAGGAAGATAATTTACCCTATATGAGCCACTTTTTTTACTATAAAGGTTTTGTGCGAAGCAGTTAAAAAAAATAAGTTAAAAAATAGCCATTTTAGACGAATAGATTAAGCAGGATAAAGAATCTATTACTTTGTCCTGACAAGCTGCAGAGAGTGAGAGGGAGAGGAGGCACATCCTTGTGTCCAACGTGATTAGCAGATCGCTGATTCAAATTGTCTCACTATCTGAGCACCATCTACATTCTCATCCCCTCGCTCTGCCCGTGTATCACACTTATCGCTGTCTGTCTCTCGCACGCTCTGATCATTTTCTCGTCAGAAATCTGCTACCTAATTCTATTGACATGCATGGAGTAAAGTGTTAATGGAAATAGTTTAAGGCCTGGAAAAATATAATTACTGGAGTGAGAGAAGGTCTTATGAATCAGTTTTGTATGAATAATGGAATCTCCAGGATGCATCCCAGCTAAGCCAAGTGATTGAAACGAGTATTTTTTCATCTCGGAGCAAATGTAAAAGCACAAGACGGATTAAATTGGTTATGTTGTGTGTGCTCTTTATAAGAATGCTTCTACTGTGAGGGTCAATAGTATAAAAAAAAAAAATATTAGCTAATCAAAAAGAAGATGTGTCTCAAGTGCATTTAATGCAAATACTTCTCAAACAGCAGCTGGAGAAATTGTCTCGTCTTGCTTACTTGTCTGATAAATAAAGCAAACGTTTATTTCCCGAGAGCGATGCAAAATGTTTTCCCACCAATTTACTCAGTCAATAGGTGCCATGCTTGATACATCTTCATGGAAGTGGCGAGTAGCGAGAAGGATTGAGATAAAAACTGCTGCAGTGGTCTTGACTGCATGACAAATGCGGATATAGCCAGTAATACACCTAAAGCATCCGTGTCGTGATGCAGGTCATGAGCAAAGCCAACCTTCCATGGCACGACATGTCCTCCAACATACTCACATGCATATCAGCACACATGAACACTCACATTCAGCCTTTTTGACAGCGCTCAACCGTGAAGAATCACCTCATTTAGCGGGCACATTTCTGATTTAGGAGGATGCACGCATTTTCCATTGTTGCCCAGTGGCAGGGCTTAACAAATAGGATTAGATCCGTGCCCAGGAGAGCACGCTCCTGCTCAGGTGACACACAGCTCCGCAACTAGACACAGAGAATTACTGTTAAAGGTCAGTGGAGTCAGACGCTGAATGTCACAGCTTAGCCACAGTTTGGCGAGAAAATACATTAGATAAATACGTCCGTCTCTTGGTGGAGAGTAATTCTGCAGCTCCTGAATTTCCAGCATAAAAGACCAAGGATTACAGGGTGAGTTAAAAGGCAACAGAGGCGTATCGATTAGAGGCAGCGAATCAGGCTTCCGCTACGCTGTGAATAATAAATTGGTTAGAAGACAGCCAGGGGTTGTCAGATGGAAGTTTCATGACAGGCTCTGAGTTTGTGCTCCTTTTTGATGAGACTGTGGATAAGTCACATCTCCCGTCTAAAGGATCTAGGGAATCATGTCACCGATCAGAAAGCGCCTCAGAGCAGCCTACTACCAGTTTAAATAAGCATTCCACGCCCCATTTAACAGCACAAAAAAGACTGATTACAGCCTCCGCTCGCTGCAAAGTAGTGCCAATGGACTCAGGGAAGGAAGGGATTGGACTCTTAATAGCACATCTCCCTAAGGTGGCAGAATATTAGAAAGGGTAATTTATGAAATAGCCGCATATGTGTCGAATCAGACAAGAGTGTTGCACCAAGGATCCAATCAGCTCCACTGAAATGTCTTGTGACTCACTGGAGCAGGTGTTACAGTTTGCTCTCTTCAATAGACTCCTCATTGTGGGCCTAAACACACTCAGTGGATTCGGTTAGTAAACTGTGACGGATAAGGTCCATATGTGTAGCAAGTTGAACCAATCAGAGAGACAATCACTGAAAGGAAACACAAAATCGATCGAGGCTGAGCCACACATGTCCCCGTTTAGCAGAAAATCAGAATAAGAATTTGTTTGCAAAATCGTGACTCAATCGCTCATGGATTCTGCTCAGTGTTCCAGTCTCCTGACTGGTTTTTCTATGGCAGCAGTCCAGAATATCAACTTTTAGTCACGCTAGCAGCGTGGGATGGCAATATCAGTCTGTTGGCTGTTTGGTTGGTCCAACAGTTTGGTCCTGACTGAAATATCTCAATTATTGTCATTAAACTTTGTTCAGAGATCCATGGTCATAGGGTCTGTTAGATTTGTCGTCTTGGACCTTACTACAGATATCCAAGGTCCCTCACGGATAAATTCTATTAACTTTGGTTATGTCCCTGTTTCTCAACCTTTCTCTTTGTGTGCTCCCTGCAGGCTGCGGGCTGGAGTTCCTGCTGGTTCTCTGTGGGCTCGAGTTGTCCTGGTCCTGCCCCCGTCACTGTATCTGCTACACCGCGCCCAGCACCGTCTCCTGCCAAGCCCACAACCTCCCCTCGATCCCCGAAGGCATTCCTCCTGACAGCGAGCGCATCTTCTTACAGAACAATAAGATCCATCGCTTACTCCGGGGCCACTTCAGCTCCGACCTGGTCACTCTCTGGATTTACTCCAATAACATCACATACATCGAGCCCTCCACCTTCCACGGCTTCACGCTGCTCGAGGAGCTGGATCTTGGAGACAACCGCCACCTGCGCTCCTTGGCTGAAGACACCTTTCACGGGCTGAGTCGGCTCAATGCCCTACACCTCTACCGTTGTGGGCTCAGTTCCCTTCCTAATAACATCTTCCAAGGCCTCAGAAACCTGCAGTATCTCTACCTGCAGGTACACTATACAGTTTCATTTTGGTTCATTTGTCACCAAGACTCTATTAGAGCTGCCACCCTTCCGAAGAACAAATTTGAACCAACACTTACTTTATTTTAAATAATTCTAACTCAGCCCACGTAGACTAATCCTAAATTATGTTGCAGAGGTAATGGTCTGTTCAGTGCCTCCACTGCCTCACTTGAGTGACAAGCTGCCAGCAGCATCAGCAAACAGCCTTACCTTCATCCACAATTTTTCCTGCTATGGTGTCAAATCCAAATATGTTTTCACACATTGTTTGGTGTCATGATTATTCACTGAGCACAAGAGCTGCAACAGTTATTTGATTAATTGATCAGTGGAGTAAAACAAAATTGTCAAACATTTGTTGGGTATGGCTTCTTTAATGTAAGGATTTGCTTACTTGATTTTAGTGATTACTTTCCTTGTCATTTATGATAGTAAACAAGGAGTCTTTGGGTTTTGACTGTTTGTGCACAGTTTGCTCTGGGAAATGGTAATGGCCATTTTTCATAATTTGTTTGACATTTGAAACCATTTATCAATTGTTCATGAAAGAACCTGCAGATCGATCGATTATGCAAATAACTGTTGCAGCCCTATTTTCTCCATTTCCTGACAACAACAGCAATAGCCTTGTTTCCTGAAGGCAGCATGATATAAAAATGATCAGATGGACAGTGCATTTTAGGAGTTTTATTGCAGGTCATTAGCACTAGTCCTCTAGATACCCCAAGGCTTACATCTGGTGCCCTTTAATTTTAATTTTTTTTTAACCCCTGCACCTCAAACATCCTGAGTCCGACACTGGCCAGTAGAATTTATGGCATGAAGGCACATGTTAAGGCTACAGGGATACAGGACATTCATTTTGGAATGAACACAGCATCCGTTGTATAATCTTTATATTGTGTTTCTCTCTCAGGAGAATCATCTGAAGTTCCTGCAGGATGACACATTTATGGACCTCCACAACCTGAGCCACCTGTTCCTGCATGGAAACCGCCTGTGGAGCATTAACCAGAACACCTTCAGAGGCCTCCGAGCTTTGGACCGACTGCTTCTGCACCAGAACCAGATTGAGTGGGTCGACCGCCTGGCCTTCCATGACCTGAAACGTCTCACCACCCTCTACCTGTTCAACAACTCTCTGATACAGCTGTCCGGACAGTGCCTGGACACGCTGCCCGCCTTGGAATACCTGCGCCTCAACGACAACCCCTGGTCTTGTGACTGCAAGGCCTTGTCGCTATGGGAATGGTTGAAGCGTTTCCGAGGTTCGACGTCTTCGGTGGGTTGTCATGCACCAGCTGATATGGTTGGGAAAGACCTCAAGGAGCTGCGCAAGGAGGACTTCCCAAATTGTTCACCAACTGTTCCCAACTCGGAGTCCAGGGCCCAGACTAACAATTTATCTGGCACAGTGAATCCGTCTATGAATCGTGGAGTAGTGGTGGGCTCTGGAGGGCAGACCCACATAGTGCACCCCTCGAGGCCTGGCCGACCTCGGAACTGCACAAAGCCTCGTAACAGGGTAAGCAAGGGGAAGGGTGACAATGAAGTTCACCACTCGAAGGAGGTCATGGCAGACAAGGAGGATTCCTCCCCCGATTTCACAGACGGTGGGAAACATGACCACACGTCACCGGACGGCACCATCACAAGGAGGAAGCACAAGTGTACTCCCCGGACCACTGTTCGTCCCCCAAGTGGGGTTCAGCAAGCCAACAATAGGGCAACCTCATCCCAGTCCTTACTACATGTCTTTGCCCTCTTTGTGGCCTTGGTAACAACAAATATTGACTACATCCTCCGCTGATCTACAGAGGGTTTGGCAAATGCTAATCACAAAAAAACACAGCCCTCAGACCCTCTCTTGCTCCTGCACTACAAGGCCTGTGTGTCTTTTCTGTATGTGTGTGTGAGTGTGATTATATGTGTAAATGTTGTGTAGGGAGCTTTACTGTTCAGACTGAAACAGGCATCAAAGCATCAAACATCTACAACAGAGAGACTCACAGCACAAAAGTCAGAGGGACTGAGAGTCAGAGAATGAGAATAGTTAACGCAGACCAAGCTTGCACTGCCACTTATGCCAGTATGATTTTATCTTCATATATCTTGGAATATATATATATATATATATATATATATATATATATATATATGTATATATATATATATATATATATATATATATGTATATGTATATGTATATATACACATTATAGTTTTTTTTTTACTTCTGTTTCTCACTCAGCTGGAGCTCAGATGACCAAAATTTGGTGAAAACGGAGTAAAAGATGAAGAGATGACTGAGCAAACAGGTGAAACTTTGTAGCTAGTTAGCTCTGAGACAGATAAGCTAAGACAAGTGCTCCACTCAGCTTTCATTTTCTGTTCAGTTTGTTAATTGTAAACAAGAAGGTACAAATGGGAAGAAAGAGGAACATGATTCCTCGCTCATCCTGTCTGCCAGGAGCATTTTTCGGTTACATCCTTTGCAAACAACAGATGCGAACAATTGGGTGTCAGTGTTACTCATAAAAGAGGTGAAGAACAAGCATGGCAATAAATTAATAAAGTCGTGTCAGACATAGAAATGTGCCATTCTCACAACAAAATGGAAATCTATAGCCACACGTGTTGGAAAACAGAGCTGACAGCTGGCTCTAGCAAATTGTAACAACTACTCTCTACCTAAAGCTGGCTCTTCAGGTGCTGCACCAACGTTCTGCCTATGTAACAGTATTTAACATCGGCATTACATCTCTACACACAACTCGGCTTCCATCTTCATTTATGTCTCTCCTTCTGTGCAACTGAATATTAAGCTGCTAGCTGTTTCAAAATGACGAGGACTGCCATGTGCTATTTTCATTTGCTTAGAAAAACAATGTGTGTCTCTGGGAGATCAAGCTGTGAATATTGACGAGTCTGTCTATATCTCGTGTCAGATGTTGTTCATTTGATTTTTTCTACGACACAAAATGGACCTAGAGACAGATATTCCTGCTGCAGGGCCGACAGGAGCCTTAGAGGTCGAGGGGGTCAGATGAGGCTTTCTCAGCTTCCCAGTGAGGTCGCACTGAACTGATGCCACCTCAGAGATATACCCGCCTCACTGAGAACGTGAGGAACGCATTTTTTTTTCTTAATCACTTATCTTCAAAGGATACGAGAACAAGACTCGAGAAAAGAGGAGAAAAAAAATGTGTGTGTGCCGTAACTGACTCGTGTGATCAGTAAAAGATGAAAAAAAGAAAAAAACACTTTGAATGGAGCATGGCTAAATGAGGATCATGCAGAGAGAATTGCGCCTCTTAATTGACTGATGTGATTGTTCATGGATGTGGGGGATCCAAGACAAAGACAATCGCTTCTGAAGTAACAAGGCGATGCCGTTCAATGCTGATCGACAGATGGACAATTACTGGACGTCTTGCTGTACTTCTGGAGCTTTTGTGCCTCCCTTAAATCTACTGATAAGATGGTGTTTGTATCAATGATGTGAACTGTAACAATGGAGACAAGAGGACTTCTTGCAGTGCTGATATTAATCATTTACTGTATTACTATGAGAAAAACAATATCAGTGACATGATGATAACAGGGTTTCCTGCTCCTCCTGTCAGGAGGAGTCTTTCAGTTTTGTTTTTTTTTTGTTTTTTTTTTCTGGTGATTTGTTTAATTACGTACTTTTCATGTTATATTTTTAGAGCCTTTGATTTTTTGATTGCACAATTTCTCACCTCCCTCTTTCTCGTTCTACTGTATGCCTACTCATCTTCTTTCTTTGCCATAATTCAATTGTTCAGTAAGTTATCATCAGAAAAACAACAACAGTACAAAAATGTTTATAAAGATATTAAAATCTATATCTTCTTATGTCTACCATTGCAGTCTGAGTCTGTTTATTGCTGCATTTAAGGTTTTACAGGCTTGTTTGGACAAAGTTAAAGGCATCCTTGATCCCCCTCTTTTCTTGCCTTTATTTCCTTTTAATTCATTTAAGCCTGAAAATTGATTCTGTCAGCAAGTTACCCTTTTTCCCATCCTGTTTCCGGCTCTGTCTTGCACTAGTTAGCAATTTGTCTCCCCCGATCAGCCCTTGCTGGCTAAACTTGCTGCTTCCTCCAAATAGATCCCCTCTTCCTGTGCTCATCCAGGATTTGTGTAAAGCACATAATGTAAATATTAGTGTATGTGCAACATCATACAGAAGTTTCACATAAAATAAGTCCAGGGAAAGAGGGATGTTCAAAGATGACATGCGCACCATAGTGTGATATATTGCAGTCCAATAAATCACTGAAAAGCAGTAAGGATATTAATGAAAGTGTCACATGGAATCTGTAGATATTCCAGCCTATTATTATTATTAATGGACCTTTAGAACATGAATTCTATTTCCTCTTCTTTACGTTCCCCTCGCTTTGATAGAAATTGATCCACTAGTAAGTGTTCCATTAAATTTTCTTTTCTAAGTTCTGTTGAATGATGAATGAGCGCAGAAGGAGTGGTTTATATGCATGGATGAGAGTGCTATGTAATTATATTTTAACTGATGGCAGGTCAGGAGTGTTTGATGTTTATCTACTCACCACCAGCAGCTTTTAGCCCCTCCCAGCTCATTCCAACAACCACCTCATAACTACTTTACTACAAGTCCAGCTTTTACTTTACTTAATCACTAAAATCGTTCTTTTTGGTCGCAAGATTAAACATTTTATAGCAGGAACAGCCCATAAACTGTGAAAATGAAGCAATCAAATCTACACCATCTACATCCAATTTCATTACACTAAATTTTAACATGATTTGCATTGGCTGGAGCCCACACTGAAATCCTGCCAATTCTCTAGTTATGATGATGATGTACACAGTTAATCTACTTCTTACCATTTAAAAAATATAATATATTTGTTTTAATGGCACCAAACATACAGTGTTTTTGTGATTTGTTCCAGAGTCAGTCAACCTCCTCTGTAGTGAACTAGTCCAAAGTCAGCTAAGGGTAATTTTCTCGTCTGAATGAGCTGAATGAGATGTTAAATGATAAACAGGAAAAATATGAGACATCCCTGCATCCATTTGTAACTATTTGCAGGAGCTGATGGGGTGTGGATTCTCTAATCAGCTCGTCCACATGCACTAAAACATCCATCACTGTAATTTAGGGGACGAAAGGAGCCATGCACTTATAAAACTGAAGTGAACACAACTTCATGAATGTGATAGCAAACATGCTTATGTGCTTACAGCAGTAATGGACATGGAGTTATTTACATGTTTATTTAAACGCAGACTGTGTTTAATGTAGTTTTAATTTTATATGGAAGAGAGTCATTTGAATTAATGATGTACTGACTCGTTTCAGGGTCAAATTCACATTTCCACCAAAAGTACAATATCACCAGTGTGTAAAGGAACAACAATGTTGACTCTATGGCTACGTTCACACTGCAGCTACAAGTGACCTGAATCCGATTTTTTCGCTCATATGTGACCCATATCTGATTTGCTTTTGACAGTGTGAACAGCACAAGTCGCATTGAATCTGACATTTTCCAATCAGATTCAGGCCACATTTAAATGTGGTACTGAATCGGATACGTATCGGATTTTTTTGAATGCGACCGCAATCTGAACAGCCAGGTCGCATTTAATGCGACTTTGACGTCATTCTGACCCGCGCTGAACTGTTTTGTAAATGAATGACAAATAAAGTTGATTGAAAAAAAAGTGTGCCACAGGCGGGAGCGAGCGGGAGCCACGAACATAATCAAAACAAACATGGAGGACAGCAGTGATCCTGCTTGGTGTAACCAGCCACATCCCGATCCCACCACTCCTGGCTCCGACGCCGCATCCAAGTACTCCTCTGTACGGATGATGCCGCTATTGCTCCGCATAGAGCCATCATTAAAATATGAATTTTCTTTCTCCTCTTCCTCCTTCGTGATATCACCCGCTCACAAATTTGCCGGCTGCTGCCACACACTGTTTTTAGCATTAAGCCATACAGTCCCACGTTACCGGTTGCCGTTGCCATGTTCGCTTCCGTAAACACCGCTGTGGCGTGATGTCATCAATGATCAACTGCGCATGCGGGTCACTTCAGGAGCGTGAGCTGTTCACACAGCAACCCGTAGACAGGCTGCATTTAAAGAGGTAATGTGAACAGCCAAACAAAAAATCGGAATTGTGCATTAAGACCTGCGGTGTGAACGTAGCCTTTGTCAAAGACGTCTATATAAGCCTTGAGGGAAGCAAGGATGCTTCACACCAAAAAAATATCTTCTCATAGAAAACTTTTTTTCTGAAGGGTTAGGGTTAGGGTTTTTTTCTAGGAAATGTTTTTAAAACAAACAAAACGTGAACATGCAAGTTAAAAGGAGTGAGTTTTGTTTTTTTAAGAAAAATAATCTCTTTCTTTGCAAAAGAGAAAAATGTCTTCCTATCTTTTGTCTTTTTTTAAAAAAAAGCATTTTTTGAAAAGTAACTGATTCTTTGAAAAAAAGCATTTTTTGAAATTAACTGATTTTTTGAAAGATAACTTATTCTTTTGAAAAGTAACCGGTTCTATGAAAAAAAGCATTTTTTGAAGAGTAAATAATTCTTTGAAAAGATAATACATTGTATGAAGAAAAAAACATTTTTTATAGAGTATCTGATTCTTTGAAAGGAAAAATTTCAACTGATTCGACTGAAGTGACTGATTCTATTACAAAAGCATTTTTTGAAAAGTGACTGATTCTTTGAAAAAAGACAGTTGTTGAAAAGTAACAGATTTTTCAAAGTACCAGATTTTTTGAAAAAATAATACAATGTACGAAGACAAAACTATTTTTGAAAGATAATTGACACTTTGAAAAAAGAACTTTCGAAATGTAAATGATTCTATGAAAAAAAAAGAATGTTTTGCAAAGTGACTGATTCTCTGCAAAAAATGCATTTTTTGAAAGTAACTGTTTTTTTTATGTTTTGAAAAGTAATTGATTCTTTGAAAAAAAGTCATCTTTGAAAACTAACTGGTTCTTTGAAAAAAGTATTTTTTAAAAATAACAGATTTTTTGAAAAAAGCATTTTTTGAAAAGTATCTGATTATTTGAAAAATAAAACATTTTTGAAAAGTATCTTATTCTTTAGCTTTAGGATTAGCATTACTCCATGCTGGATTTCCTCCCTCTAGATGAAATATTATTTCCAAAAACAGTGCATCAGTTAGCACCATTGTTGCCATGGCCAGAAGAAAGACACGAGAACGGTATCAATCTTCTCATCTAAGCCTCTGCCTGAAAGCTTGTAATCATATTTTCCAGAACTGCCCAATGATCCTTTTAAGATGTTAAAAGGTTTGGCTCCTTGTGATGTAAAAACCTTTGCTAGATGTTCCGAGAATCAGTTGTCTGTCAACATGAGTCTAAAACCAGTCAGTGCATCAACTGTAGGGGTGGGCGGATCGATCCAAATATCGATAGTATCGATACCAAGGTGAGTATTGGTATCGGATCGATACTAGCGTGATGAGATCAATATTTTTATTATAGTTTCTCTTCTATAAATTCAGCAAAGCACTTGTATTTCTTCACAGAGTTTGTGTGAGCGCAGCGCTCCTCTTCACTTTTCTCACTCCGCTCACTCAGGTTCACTGTAACTGGAACTCAAAAATATATACTTATATTGATATAGAGTCTACCTCAAACCTGAAGTTTGAATATGGCAGAATATAATAACCCTTCTGTGTATCTGTTGAAGGAACATCAGTATTTCTATTAAGACTACATGCAGATAGGTTATAGATTTAATCAAGTTAAATATAATTTTCTTATTTGGCTAAAATCTTTGTCCTGTGTTTTATCATTATCATAATCATGGTCAACTAATTAAAGGCAAAAGTACCAAATCACTCAATGATCAGGAATTTTCTAGTAAAGAGTATCAGTATCGGTATCGGTATTGGTATCTGCAATACTGGCCCTGTAATTACTTGGTATCAGATCGATACCAAAATCGCCTACCCCTAATCAACTGGAAAGAGGTCAAGGTTGTTCAACAGGAGTCATAACATTATGTTCAATTGTTTGGAAAACAATGATATAACAGTTTTCCATCTTCAAATATAAGCTTTGGATAATGTTTGGAAAACTCTAGACTAATAAAACTTCAAGGTTAGATTTTGACCTTTGGCTGTACAGTTCATTCTAACTTATTAGGAATGAAACAGACTAATAGACATTTTTCTGTGACATCGATTACATCCAGTAAATTTTACTAATCTATAATAAGGTCAGCACATTTTTCTGTAATAAATGACAAACGTTTTTTCTAAACATGCTTATTATACTAATGAAGGCGACAAAAGTCGGAAAATTCAATGGCACTTGAAACTAAAGTACTGTGGCAACCATTTCCAGCCAGATTTATCTTGTTGGTGGTGAGTTTTACACAGAATTGTTTAATTTTCTTCCACTCTGAGGTAAACTAGAATCTGACTCACAGATGCTGTCATCTGACCTGACCCAGTTATTTGAAAAGGACATCAAAGGTGGGGGACATAATTGTAATTGTCTCATTGTGAGGAGAAATCTAGGAGCCATCAGCGCATGGAGTCAGGACCCAGTTAAGCTGGAAACAGGTAGGGACGTGGACAGTATTTCGGAATCCGGAGTCAAAATGTTGCTGCATAATTAAGATTGGACGAGGAGGGATAAATCCTAAAAAAAACGTGGACTGTGGTATCATTAAGGAAATGAGAGAAGCGGAGGGAGAGCGAGCGGGAGGCTACAGTACATCGGTAATTGAGCGGTTAGAGGGAGGGGAATTGGCTGGGATTCATGCGGGAGGAAATGACACACAAAGGGGACATGACCGAACGTGGTGTCACAGTCGAGGAGTGAGAAAGAGAAAGTGAGAAAGTCAAAAATAGTAAAAAAATAGTACTTCGTATAATGCACCCTATAGTATGTAGATACAAACATAGCTCCACACAACCTCCCGATATAGAACCTGCATGTAGAATTTCACATCATTTATTCATGCGGGAGGGAGAGAAGCAGTTTGTTGATTCATCCTAAGGCATGACACTGTTCTGAAAACAATACTCTCTCTATATCTCTCTATCTCTCTCCCTCTCTCTCTCTCAGTGCCCCGCCCCCCCCCCCCCCCCCCCCCCCCCAAAAAAAAAAGGCAGCCTTTGACTATCACACACATTTCTTGGCTTTTAATTGACTCACTGTCACTTCTGTGTGGCTTTAATTAAAACCAAGCAATTACAGAATTGAAAAAGGAGATGGTAGAAAGTGGGTGAGCTGGGATGGAAGACGCCGCACTGGTGGGACACGATAATTAAGAGCAGACGTACCACAAAGATGCCACAACACTTGCACCTACTCCCTCTCCCTCCCCGAGTCCCACTCTCCCCACTCAATCACAAAGCTAATATCACCTCTTTTCTCCATAAAACCCCCTTTCTTATTCAGGCTCTTTTATTTTGTCTATTTATTTAGCTTTAAAATCCCCCCTGAGCGGTGCTGTGCTCCAGTTCTGCAAACCAGCCCAGCCTGCATACTAAACTGAGAGGACTTGAGCAGCCCAAGGCCACACCACTACCTGCATGGATTAGAGGCTCGCTAATCCTCTCATGTTTGACCTCAAGTCAGACGGAATATGCAGAAAAATTACTGAAAGTCAGCGTGGCATGTTTCTCCATAACAATACATCTAGGTTAAATGATTTTTTTTTCTCGTTAAAAAGGAGGAGGGAGGAGCTGGTTGGCGCGGTGTTACTTTTCATGAATCACACCTCCACACGCAGAAAATGCTGACTGTTATGTGCTCTGCAGTGCCCGTGGCCTGAGCTAAATTACCAGAAAAAGCTTTTTTTTTTAGAAGCAAAATCGTGTTACTCTTCAGAGTAACCGTTGAGATCCAGGAACACAAGGGCAGTTCTACAAAGAGGACCAACAAGGCAAGAAACAAAACAGACAAAGCATCGAGCAGCCAGCAGCTGAGCCAGGTAAACAGTTTATTGGAAGGCAAACAGACAGGTGTCCTGGATGTGGTAGCATCACGTCCCAACCTGCCGATCATTCAGATGTCCAATGGAAGCATTTCAGGAGCAAGGTGTCTTTAAGATGTCCGTCTTTAAGGGAGCAGATGTTTGGCGTTGTTTACTCACCCTCATGATGGCGAGATAGTGGAAAACCCTGGTGAATAATGCGTGGTAAAGCTCACTCAGGACTGTGTTGTTAAAGTAAGAATTGCAGCTGTTTTTCCAACAGTTTGTTGTGTTTTGCACATTTGTGAAAACTCATTTGTAGCTCATTGATGATCTATGTGGTAACAGAGACTGTGTGACCTGACCCGATGATTGGCGATTGAGTAGGCCCTTAATAACTCTAAATGGAGGGAGACGGTAATGAGTTTCAGGTGAGCAGATTTGAGTCATTATGTAATGATTAGTTGATCTGTGAATCGACCAGTTTCCTCAGGAGTCATTCCTGATTACCTCTATGCCACAAAACGAGTAACGACCACTGTCTGTGTGAAATATGGATGGAGCTTATGGGTCTGAAACTTGAATAATTAAATGTATTATTATCAAAAGCCAGCAGGGGGCAACAATAACCCATTGTATATGAGCTTATGAGAAAATGACCCTACTTCTCACTTGATTTATTACCTCAGGAAACAGTTTCCAAAAGAGCTTACAGTCTCAATTACTAGTTTCAAGTCTTCTTTAATACGTCTCAATGTTGATTTCTTAAAATATGGTTGCATTTAAAGTAAAATAGGCGATAAAGAAGGGTATGCTTTAGGGTGGCTACCTACAGTCACTACCATGGCGTGTCTTTAGTCATATCCAATCAAGTTCTGAAAATGTCAAGCTAACCTCATTAAAACCACAATTTAAAAGGTTTTATTTAATTTAAATGATTTTTATTTACTCATCTTCATTTTGACCCTTTAACACTGTTTATCCTGATTTATCCTTTTTATGAATGTATTTTTTCGTTTTGATTGTAGCTGTATTTGGTTGATTTCATGTCCAAACCTCTGCACCATTTTAAATGAACGTTCAATGATGTAATACAATTAATGAATCAGGAAATCCTCCCCAGCTCTACCCTCTCATCCAAATATGGTCAAGATGGTGGTGGTCCAAACTAGAGGCTTCAAAACCACACATAATCACAGCAGGTTGACACTTGGTAACTAACCATTAATTGCTGATTACGTAAACAGTAGTTACTCTCTTGCACTACCTCAAAAAAAGTGATGCATTCTACTGAGAAGTTAATTGCTCGTCTTTATCTCCTTCCACCTAAGTTAAGCAGAACCATCCCACAGTAATGACGGTAAGCACTATATCTGCTGATGTTTACTAGGAATCCACAATTGGTTCATTAATAATAAACCAGAGACAGAAGCCGTGCCATTCCCTCTCCTGCTTCACATACTTCATAGGAGAAGTACCAATAGGCGTTTGTCAATAATTAATGAACACATCGTTGCATTTAAATTGAAACCTATCATCAATAAAGATACATTTATATCGGTTTATATGCGAATTTTAGGCGTCAGAGACCTGGTCCAGCAAAAAGTGATTTCTTTAAAACTGGACCTAAAAATGTCCGTAAACTATGCTGGACAGTTTTGGTTATTGTTTGACATTAAGCAAAATGTTATTGATGATGATGATTTGTATCGATGATGATACAAAATCTAAGATCCAGATTTTTAAACAGGTCTAAACTCCCCTTTAAGACTGCAGGGCTTCTCTTCTTTCCCCTGAAGCTCGCATTCCCGTTGAAAGGGCTCTTTGCTCGGCTTTTGTTCTGATCAATGCCCGCAATTAACACGCGCAATCAATTGAGGAGGCCTGAGGAACAGAGACGTCGTCCTTCGAGTGCGAAGCAGCCGTGGAGCCCATCACTCTTGTAGGGGTCCACGCTCCAGTCAAGAGGCTAATGACACACACAGCTCCAGCCCCCCCGCACACACAATTAATCACTCCTCTGGCAGATCTGAGAGAAAGGAAAACTCCTCTTCACTGCAGCCATTTATCCAGTCCTCTTCAGGCCTGTGGATGAGATGTGACTTTGTGTTCAGCACTGACTGTATGCACATATTCAATTAGCATAATTGTAGCACAGAGACAAAAATGTCACAAAATATGACAGTGAAACAGGGATGTATGAGCATGGAAGGCTATTCAAAATGTGAGTGTTTATGTGGGAGTTTAAGCCACCCTATCCACAGGTTGTGATTACCTAATATTCCTCTGACCGATGTGAATTTATGTTTTAAAGTTATTCTGAATATATCTTACATTTTTATGTAATGTTATTCAAAAGTCTAGAAACATCGCTGACTGGCGTAACCTTTCATGAGCTCAAAGTTTTGAGTCTGCCAGTCTTCTGACACTTTCCACTTTCTGTGCTGTTCACTGACTCGGTCTCGTTCCCAGGGCGCCAAACAGCGACGTTTTGTCACGTCCCTCTGCGCCTCATGCAGAAACAGAAGGGACCCTTTACGGTCTGTATGAGTAGCCCCCCAGACTTTAAACTAAGTCCGTGTGAATCCATCCACAGCAGTAGGAGCTGATCAGACCAACTGCTCCACCCAACGTAGTATACAGAGCAACAAAGTCCCAACAGGGATGGAGGCTGGGGTTCGGTGGTGGATCACACATGTGATTTTCACCCACGAGACCTCCGTTTGCCTTCACCAAACCATACAAACTGTAGTTTCACTGGGAGCATTTCAGAATTGGAGTGACGTGGCTGACTTGCTCGGATTGTGTTTATTTTGTCATTTTTCTTTGATTTGTGTGCTTCTACCATGGATGAGTAGGCTACTTAAAGTATTTCCTTTGTGGTCTTTATCTGAGTATGTTCATTTTAATATTTCCAACTTTGTCATGCTGTTTATCAGTCTGCTGTTTTCTGTTGTTGTATAATAATAAATTACTATGCTGTTCTGCTGTCTGACTCTCTCCGTCTGGAACAGTTTGGTTTTTTTTAACATCACAATGAGTCACCACTCACTCAGTTACCAAAAACCATTCAACACCTAAAAGTAAAAGTTTTGGTCAATATTCATTTCCTTGTTCCGATTTTGATTTAGAAGTTGAGTACCACACTAATTTTAGTATGACGCTAGATCCCTGACACATTTAGCTGCTTAGCTTAACACTGGGAACGAGGGGAAACGGCTAGTCTGACTCTGTCCAAAGGGTAAAGAAAAAATCCAACCCCTAGTCGTTCTAAAACTCACTAATTAATGTGGAGCTGAAGAGATAAATCGCCGTTCAAGGAGGGGATGATGTGTCAGACTATTTCTTGGCCTGGACCAGTTGAAGCCCTGATTTATGGAAGTTACCAAGAAATACTCTGGGATAATTCCTCCACCGACTGCTGATTAAATCAACACAGCTGAATTATCTCTTAGACTCTCTAAAAACTTTGCATTTCCTATTATTAGTACCACACGTAGTTCTTCCTAGGAGTATTCATAGAAATATATCATGAAATCATGAACAATCAAAAAAATTATGCCTGTTATTATTATTTCACATTCTCATTCTATGTGTACATTGTCAAAGTAAATACTAAAATCAATATACAGACGTTCTGTTGGGCTAAGATATTAGCACGGCCACATTATTTCTCCACTAAGACAGATTTTGTTGCATAATGTTATCATTTAAATCCATGCTGAGGATTTCTGGGGAACTCACAGGGCAAAGACACACAGCTGCTCTCCTTGAGCACCGAGCGAGAGAAGGAAAATTACACAGTACATCTCGGTAGTCCATGTCGAGATATCTCCTAGTTTTTAATTCGACTTAAAACTCTGTTCTGATCTCCTGACAAAGTGGCTCCTCAGCTCTCCTACCACTGGGTACAAAGAGAATGAAATATGCTGATGTTGTAGTGATTTTGTCACTCACCTTGAGGCAAGCCGGTGACAGACCCTCCCAAACCCTCTTAATCCTCTCTGCCTCTTTAAGTACAGAGAAATAACACATACTTAGCAGAGCAGTCGGGACGCTCTCCTGTGACTTAGCATGGCGCTGTTTGAAATGCAATGAAGGGTGTCAGTTGCAGCTGATGGGCCTGAACGCTGGGCCAGCAGTGTCTAATTATCATGTCATATCCAGCACGCATTTTAATACCACACTGGCAACACGCCCAATGTCAGTACTTTGAAGCTGTGTAGCCTACTTGTTATGCACGGCATTAAAAATACAGTTTAATAATCAAAGGGGGCTTTTTGTTTCTTTATCTGCTTGTCTTTTAAAACAACATGGCAAACGCAGCGTTTCAAGGATTACAGCCGAACGCAACGTCAAAACTAACAAAGGCAGCGGAGATAACAAATCAAACAATCTCCTGTGTATCAGCTAAGACTTCAAAATATTGGTGTGGGAGAGGGAGAGCGGGCAGAGTGAATCTCTCCGTCTGAAGAGGCTTTTCTGCCGCCGTTCCTCGATTACACCGCTGCAGACATTTTTGCCACTCCAACAAAAGAAGACACCACAAGTGTGTCCCCTCACATCCACATGCGCCCACTCAGTGGGAAGCTGCGGGGCGTCTGAGGTTGAGTTCAAGCCAGTCTCTCCCCCTCGCTCTGTGCTCCTGCCCCGCGGCACAGGCATCACTCAGATAAACACACACCCACACTGACATGCGGCACGGCACATTGCAATAATACACACACAAACATGCACTTAAAAACACATATTTTCTACATGCGAGGCTCATCAGCCTCTCACTGTCTCACTGTGAGACAGACACACACACACACACCAGCGTACATGGGTGTATCAGTGCGCCTGTGTGGCTTCCAAGTAGGTTTGTACCGCCCACGCAAGCACCAGACTCCAGCTGTGTTTACAGAAAACAAACCCCTCTGACAAACTCGGAGACTGTGGCCGAAAGCCAGTGAGCTAATTCTATATGTGAATTTACACACACTGTGTACAATTAAAGAAATCACCATGACAGCATGAAAGTGTAAACTAACAGATATCATATTTTGCTGTGGTTATAGAAATACAGTTTATTATGTTTACGATTAATGTCCGGAAGGTCTTCTGAATCGGACACGTTAATGATGCCGTACTTTGCCAAGAAATGAGATTGACTTCCTGTTTTTTTTGTGTAGGTTGCACACCGATGTGTCCACTTCCTGTTTTTGTCTATTTCCCAGCTGTTTTCTCCGTGTGTGGACGGTTAATCAGCTCCTGTGTATTTCAGTCCGTTTTTGCTCTTGTTCCCTGTGGATTTCTGGTTTGTCATTTGCATGCCTTTTTGTAGTCTGCCTTTTATTGACAGCATTTTGGATTTTAAACGTGGACTAAAGCCTTATTTTGTGAAAGTTTGTCTCTTGTTTTAGTTGCTCTTGATACTACATCACATGACTTCCTCCTTTGCTCCTGTCATATTTACTGTGACAACTTGAAACATCAAGTTACCGATCCATTGTCTGTAACCACTTATCCTCTTCAGGGTCACAGGGGGGCTGGAGCCGATTCCAGCTGACATTGGCACAATGACAAAATGACACATAAATGTTTTCTGATCCAACTCCCCAAAAAGCAGGATGTCACTTGTCAGCCTTCTCAAGATACGCGACTGTCAAAATATGACCCATATGATGATGGTTAATATTGATGTTGAGTGGTTTAAGTCGATGGTAAAATTGGTCAGTGTTAAAAGGAAGCACTGTTGATGTAGAATACAGAATGCGATGACTATCGAGTGATGTATCGCACAATATTACTTTTATACTGTTTTAAATTCTCTGGATATTTTATGATGCAATTTCATTTACGCTGAAGGAAAAAATCTTAAGACCAATAGAGGGTTTTGCAGAGAACACAGAAAAGGGCTAAATAAGCTTATGGGGCAAATAATGTCAAAAGTTGCAGTTAAAACAAAATGTTTTATCAAAGTGAAATATTCCTTTGAGATGTTTGTCAGTTTCTTTTCATCAGCATTGAAATGTGCCAGACTGGCGCAGGATGGGGGATGGCAGGCGGCATGACGACCAGAGAATATCCAAAGGATTTATTTGTTTTTTTACAATCTACAACACATCTCAACAAAAACAACAAGGAATGTGAAAAGCAAAACACTTGTCTGTGATCCACTGCAGTTGCTATAATATTTAATTTGCTGTTCCCTGACAGTACTTCAATGCTGCGAGGCCGCTGTATCACATGCAGTGAGCAGAGCGGAGGAACATGACGGTAAAGGCACCAAAGGCATCACTTTGCTCACACTTTTTCAGGCGCCGCTGCCTCGTGCATTGAGAGACGGATCAGCATTGATTTAGTGACAAGTGAATCACGCTCTGCTTTAATTTGATAGATGCGTTTTCAGTCCTCCGAGCTAATTGCACGAGGCCGTGGCAGCTCAGGATGCGCTGCTGGGACGGGACAAGTGTGATACTCGACAGCATTAGCCCGATCTGCGCTCTCTGTGTAGAATAATCACTCTGGGCTGGTGGCAGAGGACCGGCCCTGTTTTATCACTGATTTGTCTCTGGTGTGACAGCATTGTTACGCCAATATCGTCCTGGGAGGCCAGTGTTTTGGTCAATAGTTGATGTGTGAAAGTCAGAAAAACATCCTGCCTAATGTAAGTATTAGGCTGCTGCAGGTGAGGTTGAGCTGACTGATGTGGCTGATCTTGATCTGTAGATGGTTTTTCACCTCATACACAGAATGAGTACGTGTTGCTATAGATGAATATTAAATCTTACCATTAAAGAGCAACTTATTTGTAGGTGAAAATCATGCCCATCGCTGACCTCTCTGCAACACTAACTGACTACTTTAAGAGTCTGCTCTTTATACATGTTTTAGCCAGAAGGCGAATCGAGTAGGCGCCCTGATGCCATAGCAAAAGAGAGCGTAGGGGCAGAGGGCTTGTTTGTTTGAATCTATTAATGTAGTCTACCTGACTCATTGCTCCGTTATCTGACTGAGGTTTGTGCAAGTTAGACTATGGAACATCAGTAGACTGACACCAAGTCTGAAGTCATGTTTTCTATTTTCATTCATGTCGCTCGAGTTGTGTGCAACATGGACGAGGAGCAGTAGATTCGTATGAAAACCTTTATTAGGTGTTAGCTAGTGGGAACGAGATCTGGAGAGATGATTTAAGTTGTTGGTAAGTAAACACACCATCTCCTTCTGCTGTTGTATGCATAGTATGTCATGTCAGCAGGAACCATGTAAATATCACTCTGCAAAATCTGTGTTATCTGTTTTTAAGAAGTACAGATGTAGGAAGAGGCCATCTTGGCAAACT